>NW_018128118.1:550820-589090 GCF_001952655.1 Monopterus albus
TACCATACTTAGAGTATGGTGTTGAAAACTGGGGAAACACATACAAACGCTCACTTCAACCATTGTATATATTACAAAAAGAGCGATAAGAATTGTGCATAAGATGGGGTATAGGGATCACACCAATGTAGCTTTCATACAGTCTAAATTGTTAAAATTGTTTGATTTAGTGGGATATCAGACTGCTGTGTTTATGTATAAAGCCAGGAACAATTTATTACCTGGTGGAATTCAAAAACTATTTAATGAAAGGGAAGGGGGATACAATTTAAGAGGTCAGTTAAATTTAAAAGTTCATGCTATACGTACAACCAAAAAAAAGATTTTGTATTTCCATAAGTGGGGTAAAACTATGGAATAATTTAAGTGTGGACATAAAAAATAGTAATAGAATTGATGAGTTTAAACATAAATATAAAGGTATGTGTCAATCAAGATATATGCAAGAACAGGCTTAATGATTAATTAGATGGAACATTGTGGGTGTGGTGTATGAATGTTAACACTGTAATATTTTTTTAGTATATTACTTGTGTGGTGTAGAAGATAATTATTTATGTAGAGATACTGCTTGCAAACCAATGATGTAAGATGATGTCATGGGGTAGGACTGGATAAGTCTGACTTCTTCCTACTCCATTCAAGCATGTACTAGGTATAAGCAAATTGATATTGGATTAGCATTTGTTGGATATGTGTAAAATTATGTGTGTTGACATATCAACTGTCTTTACATGCTTGAAAGAATAAATCAAATCAAATCAAATCAAAATTGTAATCTGAATAGAAGTGCGTGTGTGTCCGTAGTCCGTGTCCCTCTCATGATAAGCAGGAACCATGAACTGGCCTTAGCCCTTGTACCAGGGTTCCCCATTAACCATGAAACAGACCTTTTCTAACTAAAAGCTTCAGTACAACTTATTTTTGTTTTTGCAGTTCTGGCCATAATTTACAGCTGCTATATTCTCACCAAACTACAGGTTGTAAACGTGCCAGTAGTTTAGCCAGGTTATTTGCATTGCTTTATATGGAGATAAAAATCTAAGCAATTGCACCTGCTTTCATGGGAAAATTGTGTAAGCACACAGGTTTGCCAAGTACAGTGGGTTAAAGTTGAACTATGAGGTTAGTGCGTAAACTGTGATGGATGTTTACAACACAGTTTGCTTAGAAATTTTACCGTTTGTTGATGTTTGCCGCTTCCAGTAAGTTTAGTGAGTGTGGGGATTTGTTAACACAAAGACCCACAACTTCACGGTGTACTAAAATTATTAATTGAATTATGTGCATCTACTGTTTATTATAGGCTTCAGTTAGAATCTGTTGAGGCTAATGTAGTGTGTGATATTAGATTATTCTGACATTGTCTCCCTTGCAGCTCTCACTGACTTACTTCAGATGGGCTTTTCCATTGCAAAGCAGATTGAGGCAGCACTGACTTAAGATCAGTTTTTAAGTTACTTTACAGCCAAGAGAGATTGACTACACAAGAGATAGCAGGTATTTTTCTTTGTCCCTAACTCAGGGGCATGCTGACCTGTTGTGAACTGTGTGTGTAGAGAAGGTAATCTTTTTTTGATTACATGCGTTTGAAGTTTTCTCTTGGTCGGCTCCAAACTTTAACATCAAACTTTTCTAGTCACCCACCTTTCCATCATCCCCCGCTCCCCTTTCTCTCTCTGATCTGGTGAGTCTACTATCCTGTAGATAAAGAGGGGGCAAGCAAGATTAGGCATACTGGTGCTCCTACACACACACACACCACACAGAGACACAAGACGGCAAGTAACAGTGTTTGTCACACAGACACACAAGACGGCAAGTAACAGTGTTTGTCCAGTGAGTCAAGACCATGAGTTTATGGAAAGGTGCAAAGGTGTTTCATCTTCACTTTGTTTGACACACAGGGGTATTTTTTTACCCCACAGTTAGATGACTCTCAGTGGAGGAGTTCCACTGAGATGCACGTGGTGGTGAAAACGTCTCACACATTTGTCCACTGCAAAAGTAACAGAAATATACGTTTGTCTCTGTAGCTACAGTGTGTGTGTGTGTGTGTGTGTCTGTGTGTGTGTGTGTCATGTTCTTCTTAGGCAGATGATGAACAGCTGTCATGTGGTTTGCATTGATGTATCTGAGAGCGGCTGGCCCGTCTCTCTCTCTGTCTCTCTCTCTCTGTCTGTTTCTGTCCCCTGTATGGACTTGTACAGTACGTGAGACCTCCTCATACAGATATCACAGCAATGACCAAATGACACACACCCACACACGTTGCCACATTCACTACACATACTGCTTCTTTTGTGAGTTGGTTTAAGAAGAGCCAGATGTGAAGTAACACATGCACATGCTTGTGTTCCCCGTTCTCCCAAATTGGTGTGTATCCCTCTGTGTTTTTGCATTTTATATATGTGCACCTGGTTCTTTATGTTTGCATGTTTCCATTGTTCCTGAGTGTTTCTTCTTGTCTTGTAGTAGGGGTGTAAGAAAATATCGATACACTTGAGCACCGCGATATTACGTTTTGTGATACTGTATCAGTTCTCAAAAACACAGTGCTGATTTTTAATGTATAGTTCACAGTCAAATAGTGCATTGTTGTTGAATGTTACAGTGACTATGACAAATGCAAACGCAGATCCCTCTTCTTATTGCATAAAGAAGTAACGTTTTTTTACCGGAGATTTTATGCATATGGTGGTGTGTTGCTTATTTTATGACAGTTTTTCTAAAATAAGATTTAAAAAAATCACAATATGTAACTCCTGTATCGTGATATGTATCGTATTGCCAGATTGTTGCCACTACATAGTCCTAGCATGTAGTGTGTCAACATACTGTGGATGGTCATGAATAAAGTGTGATATGTGCGTGTGTGTAATGGATCTATTGTGCCGACAACTGCCAGGAGAACCACTGAAGTCCTACTTATGTGCTGCGTTCTCTGTGTTATGCATCTTTTCTCTTTTGGCATACTGCCTCAGCTTATCTGGATCATCCATTATTGTTTAATGGGGTCTCTGTGCTTTCTAGGCTCCAGTTCACATCCCAGTCAGCCAACAAGTCTCTGAACACATAGTGTGCATGTGTGTGTACTGTAATTAATGAGTTATTACAGTACACAGTATGTGCTGGCAAAGGTATCCTAGAAGAGTATTTACCCTATATGTGGGCACTCTGTAGGTGGACTGTAGGTGTGCGTGTGTGGGTGCACAATAATGTATTATTCTTGTACTTGATATATAGTGAGGACCCGAAAATATTTTTTACTACAGAGTGAGGACATTTTGGCTGGTCCTCGCTTCTGAAATTTTTGGCTTCTCGATTTTAGGGTTCAGGTTAGAATTAGGTTTAAGGTGAGGCATTTAGTTCTGATGGTTAAGTGCTAGGGTAAGGGGCTAAGGAACACATTATGTCAATAAGTGTCTCCACAGACATAGTACAAGTATATATGACCTTGTCTCTCATTGCCATTTCCCAGAAAGTTGATGAATAAATAAAGGCGTGATGCCTTGCCAGTGAGCATGCTGCCAGCAAGACAAGGTGATACCAAACATGCTCACACAGAACTACCTCCCACTTTGTTTGCTGGGCTATATTTGCACAGTGGAGTAACATTGGTTGTCTGTGATACTCTGATCCCAGAATTCCACCTTTTCTATTCCTCTCCACTTGTGCATTGCTCTCTGTGTGTGTGTGCCTGATATTGCTCATATTGTGGGGACTGAAATGTGTTTACTCACCCCCATTGTGAGGACTCTGCCTTCCTTGTGGACACCAGATGCTGGTCCCCATGATGTGAATTACTGAATTTTAGGGTGACAACTTGGTTAAAGATTAGTGTGAGTCTCCAGGAAATGAAAGTAAGTCAGTGTCATGCCCCCTGATGATGTCCCAGGTGGCTGTTTTTTAATAAGTGGCTTACGTGTCTGAAACTTCTTTTCTGTTTCATTGCTACTTGGTTGTAATTCCAAACTGCATCCAAGGCTCCTGGTGCAGACTGTATTTCACACCTTAACACTGTGCTGCTCTACATACTTGCAGAGTAACTCTGTCAAAAGGCATGATCTGAACACTGTATGTACCATATGTCCTTTTGTTTCATCTTGGACTCGCTTTGCATCTATAGGCAGTCAAACTTAAACAATGTTGCACATCAAATGTCTGCATGTACTGTATGTGGTGCTCCGCCAACACCGCTTGGCTATTGGAACACCCCTTTATAGATATTTATAACTTAAACAGATGTAGAACATAAATTATGGAATAAATCAACATACTTCTTAAATCTGCCTGGATTGATCATTTTGATTGTGTTGCTTTTTTCCGCACCATGACAACTTAAAATGTTAAAATAATAAAGGGTCCCCTGAAGCTAAATCTTGCCCAGGGTGCCTGAAAGCCTGAGACCAGCCTAGTCTGTATGTTTTGGGGATGTGCCTGGTTTCAGAGAAGCTCTTAAACAGCTCAGCAAAAGCCACTTAGATCAAAGTGTTAGCATCCATTTGTGTAGAGCAAATGGAAAGAAGGCACACACATTTTCCCTCACACCCACTGTGTGTGCATGCACACACAAAAATGAGGTGAGAGTGGTCAGTAAGATGTAGTGTGAGACCACTGCTGAGATCATGCGGGTTAGAGCTCTGTGGGGTCAAAGGTCAGACCAGACGGTCGAGCCTCTGGACGAGGCCAAAACAGGTGTCCCAAGCATTCAGATCAGGCAGAGGGAGGTGATGTTTACAAATGCACACAGGCAGAAGTACACATAGGCAGCAAGAGTCAAACACCCATATTCTCTCATGCACAAATTTAGAAGCACTGCTAAACACAGTTGTGGGACTTTATTTTTTGGTCCGATTTAGTGGTTTTGCGTCATTTGCCCGTCTCCACCCACTGAATTTCATTGCATTCCATTCCATATTTAGTACAACACAATGCCTCATTTGCAGAACATCTTCTCCTGCTGTATATTCAATGAGTCAGATGGTATGCCATAATAAAACAAAACTAACTGAAAGGCACATTTGGCTGCAGCTTTCCTTGAAAATTACCAAACAAATCAACCTTTATTTAGCATATTAGTTTCATTTCAGAGCCTAATCTTGCATAATATTCCCTAGTTTACACATTGTAAAGTTATGGTATTTACATACATCTACTGACGTGCTTGGACACATCATCAGTGAAAGTACCAGGCGTCATCAGGGGGTTTGGGTATTGGGAGAGAACAGTTCCCAGCCTGTGTCCAAGCGGCATTAGACCACAGCTTGTCCCTTGTGATCCACAGCCATCGTGAGCCCTTTTCTGCAGCTTCTGAGGCTCTCCTGATGGTTTGCCGGTGATGCCCAGGAAGGTTTAGGCCTTACACAGCAATTTCCCTGGAAAAACCCCTCCCTTGCACTTCTATGGGCATGCACTGTGCTCACCACCCCCACCTGTGGCATTCCTCCATGTGATCAATATATTTAATCTACTGTTCATATAGATTTAGTGCCTGTATTGAAACATTTGAGGTTCTTCGTTTCCATTATAACTTGGGGCATCACTGTCACACACCTAGGCCATGAGTAAGTACAGTGCCACAGCTCTTATTAAACCCACTGTAAATCATAATAATGGCTGTCATGAACCCAGGCAAGCTGACGTGCTTATTAGTTATCATAAATCACAAGGTGGTAGGTTACTCTTGTCTCTAAAGAAATAATGCCTTTAATTAAAGGTAGGGTTCTTTCCATTTATTTCTTTTTTACAGTTCTTTCTTCATCCTGGCCATGAATACATTAAATGCCATGTCAGTATAAAAAAAAAAAAATCTGTCATCTGTAGCAGCAGCAGGGCTTAAAAATGCCTGACCAATAATTGTACTCATCCCAAGCAAAACCATTGGATAGCCTACCTGCCTGTCAGCCTACTTCCTACTTGTGCACACTCTTCCCGTGCACTCACTGCAGGAGCCAAGAGTCAAGCCATGGCGTTGCAGTAGGGGTTATGCGCAACTTACTTCCGTATACTGCAAAACAGAATCATCCGTTTCCGGTTTGCGACTAGTTTGAAATATGACACTGTTCTACTCAAGATGTCTCCAAGAACTACCAAAGATGAAGATCACAGATGTCCATCGACGTCTAAAACACCGGGCAGCAAGCTGGATAAGGGGTTTAAGCTATATGCTTCTTCATACATCCACGACTACGAAGATAGAGTTATGTATTGTTATCTTACAAATGGAGATGTAGCTAAGCTAGTTCGTAAGATGACTAGCTAATGTTATCGATATTTACACCGAGCATCTGTCTGGTACACCAAAATAATGTAATACACTACCGGAAAGCTAATAGTAACTAAGCTTGTGTAATGGAAATGCTAAATTCGCAAACTGCTGGGCTTCTAATTTTTCACATGCCATGTCCACGGCTGGTGGTTCTGGTCTAGCATAGTCATGACACTGCAGCAGAAATCCGACGTCCATCTGTTCCTCCTCAATTTCCTCCGGCCGTTGCGTTCTCTCCCACACGCTTGGTCTACTTGCAGGCAGAGAGTAGTCATTCCAGGCAAACAGCACTGGAACGGCTCCTTCTTTCAAACGCCCTCGTCCACCTTGAATTACATCTGTGGAGACGAAGTGTCTACTACATACAGTTGTCGTCCTCTTAATTACAAGAGTATCACGTTGTACATTATGGATCCATATTTTTCTTAAGGTTTCAGGAAATGGTGAAAGCTTATGGCTGAATTGAACTTCCCTGACATCGCGCATTGAGGTACGCAGCAGAAATCACTGTTTGGACCATCCCGCTTCTGGTATTTTTTTGTCTTGAAAAAGACACTTGTTTTTGTTTTGTTTTTTTATCTACAAACTAATCAAATAAACCGAGCTCAAAGAACGTGTTTCGCGTTACTACTGTTGTGTCACTGGCGTTCTGCCGAAAAGCGGAAGTGCGCTGACCCATTTTCCGGTTTGGTCACGCGACGTTCCGCATAACCCCTGTGGTAGGCAGACGTGGTACCACTCTGTTTTGATAGCTAAAGCTAGCAAGCTATGGCAGAGAAAGTACCCACAGCAGCTTTATAGGCAATGTTGTTGTTGTTGTAAGTTGCTGCCTGCATGTAGTGTGCGAGTTATGAGAGCGAGAAGACTTGTGCACGGAATAGACTCCTTTTACTTGCAACCAGACAGTAGTCAGCTCCAAGTGTATAGATGGGATTGTAATACAGTGAACTGGGAATCAAAGGCCACATGCAGCGTTCAGGTTACCAAGACAGAATAAAGCCTGTTTTGAACGGAGTTAGCTGACCTCCCTCTTCACTTCTCCCCGCTGGAAAAGCCTGAACTTCTGAGGCTAGTTACCGGCTATGAGCCAGAGCTAATAAAAGTAAAAAGTCAAAGTTTTGTTTTTCTTCCTAAGGTTTCTTGTAATTAGTCTCAACTGTTAGAAGTGCTAAAATTGTTTATATTCCAGATGTAACTGTTACGGTGAGCTGTGTGTTAGAGTGGTTTTGGACCCAGTAACGATGCAGAATTCGAACCCAGGCTAGACTAGGAAAACTTCTTTAATGCGTTTAAAAACAAACAAAACAGACCTGGTCTTTTCCGCTGATCTCGGGGCAGCTGGGGACACTGGGTTGACCGAACTACTGTTTCCTGGGGTTGTATGAGAGGCGTAGCTCGCTAAAGAAGAACAGGGAGTGAGAGTTTGAGAACATGCAGCAGGTATGTATGGTATGGATTATTTCTGGTAGTCACTCTGGGGACCTGAATAGCTGAGCGCACCACAGGCCCAGGGAGCAGTCCAGGGAGGGGGAGGCTGGTGCCAGAGATCCCGGGTCTGGTGTGTGGGTTCCCTGATGAGGCAGTGCTGGTAGCTGGGCGGTGCAACGTGGGTTGGCGGTGCTGCCCCAGGATCGCTGAGAGGAACACCAAGTGGGCTGGTCTCGTGCTTGGGAGCTCTGCGAGAAGGAGCAATTAACACCACTAGAAACAAAAACGGCCAAAACCGACCCAGAACGGGAAACAGCAGTTCAGAAAACGTAAAGTCCCCAGAAAAACTGTCCAAACCAAAGAAACCCTTTAAAACATGAGGACACAAAAACCGATGCAACACTATTATGCGTGAATACAGTTCACAGCGTGACGTGAGGAGCACAGATCAAGGAGTAGTTCATAACCCTGAGTTCTTGACATGAGCATGAAATGTCGTTACTAGCAGGACAACATCTGATAATCTGGCAACGAGGACGCACCAACGCTGACCCTATATACTGCTCCAATAATTGAGAGCAGGTGTGCCTCGCCGCCTAGAACGCACCCTCACCTGTGCGGGGACAGCGCTACTGGAACTACCTGTGCCTGCTACCGAGGTACTGGGGGCGGCCCGGGTCATGGACGTAACAGTAACTACATTTTTATGCATCTCTGTTTTAAGTATGTATTTTCTTTGACACATTTTTCTTTGGGGAACTTACACATAGTTACCCCATGTAGTACATAGCAAGTGGGCCACTTTGATGTGGGCTTACAGGGTTAAGGTCACTATAATTTAAGCAAGCCATAATTCCTTCATGTGCCTCTCAGACACAGTATAATGACTTGACCCTTTTGAGGTCAGAGTTGCACACATCAAAGTCAAGTAGACAAGTGAGTAGCCATTTTCAGACAGACACTTTTCTCTTGTACTGGAAATTTTAAGTGTCCATGTCTGAGCCCAAGCTGGAATTAAACAAGATTACAAAACAGCTACAGCACAAATAAGTTCATATACACACATTAGAGAGAGAGAACATCCTCTTTTACCAAGACAGTGCTTAAATGACAAATGTTTCTTTTTTTAAATAGTGAACTATTATAAATGAGACAATTATAAGTTGTAGAGGAGATGTTCTCTTGTGGTGCAGGGCAGAGAGATAGTGGAGATAACATCAGTTAATGTTTTCCATGTTTGATACCTTTGGACAGACACTGTCTAATATCTCACTTTCTATACCACCCAGTCTTTTGATATTGTTTAAATCGCACCATGAATATTTTTATGCCTTTGTGCTGGTGATAGCCGTGGCCAGAGGGGTTATGTTTTCAGGTTGTCTGTCCATTCATATGATTCTTGTGAAGGCAATATTTCAGGAACACCTTGTCCAGTGGGACTCAAGGATGTACTGATTAGATTTTGGTGGTCAGAGGTCAGTGACCTCACTTCTGTCCCATACCCATAAATTTGACAGGCTGGTGGAGGTATGTAGTCACGAAGTGTTAATTCTAGTTTAGTATCATTGTCTGTTATGGAAATATGACTATGTGCAGCTAGACCTGATATGTGTCATGTCTAGAGTGCTTTCACTCACTCTGATGTACTCTCCTCTGTCTTGTCATTGATACGGTAAAGGAAAAGGCCAGTCATTTTCGATATTAACAGTATTTTCAACAGACCCTATGCAGAGACTAAAACCAGCAGTGAATTGTCTCTACTCCTGGTTAATGTCTGTCGGTCCTGGATTAGTTTATTGGTCTGTGACACAGATCTCCATTGTTGTTCAAAAATGAGTAAAAACACATAAGTGAAAACACACTGCTGGACTGGGTGATGTTATAAAAACACCAGACTTGCACATTTGTTAAAAATGTTTGTCCCAAAACCTCTAAATGGCCATAAGATTTTACAGCATCCAAAGTAAGCAAGAGTCAACTGTGCATGAACAAGATCTCCATGAAAACTCAAGGAGCTAACAAACTGTAAAAAAAAAAAAAAAGCAATGAGCTCACATGGAGAACTCAGCCATACACAGTTGACCCTTGCTTTTTCCAGATGCTGTAAAACCTTATGGCCGTTTGGAGCAGCAGAGGTTTATGGCACAGACAAATAAGATAATCCAGGTTGCAGACTGATAGACATTAACAGTGAGCAGAGGCAACTCATTGTTGGTTTTAGTCTCATATGGGGATTGTTGAAAGTACCGTTAATATAGAAAATGGCCGACCTTATCCTTTAAGCAGTAGTGTTGCAATAGTCAAACTTCCTCAATCCTGTTTCTCACAGTCTCCCTACCACGCCCAGACAAACAGACCTATACAGTACAGAGGCAATAAACATCAAAAGTGAGAGAGTTACACATTTTATACATTGCTTTGACAATATTTTGTTTAATAGTAACCCTAAAAGGGTAGTTGAACAAGAAAAGGAAAACAAATCCAAGTTAGTAATACATCATGATGATGGGGGGGACAAAAGAGATGGACCAGATTGGAGGAGAGACAGAAAAGGCAACAGGAGATGAGAGCATATGGATGGAGGAGGAAGAGAGAGAACTAATTAAAGAAAGTAAGGTTTTAGTTGGGTGTTGATTCCACAAGGAGTAATGGTCCCAGGTGTGTGAGATGAGGGGAAGGAGAAGGAAAGCATGTCCCCATGCACCATATGTTCTCTATCTTCCCCTCTTCTACTCACTCTTTCATCCCCTTTCATTTCAAGTGTTGCACTAGTTCACTGAAACTAACAGATCTTCAATTGCTTTTCCTCTTTATGTACATCTTCCTCACCATTCTGTATTTCTCCTAGCTGCTTTAGCAGCAGTTGCAGTATGCTGTAGGTTAACTAAGGTGACAGTGGGATTGAGTGGGTGGTGGTTTCGAGACGGAGTGAGTGTGTGCCTGTTTGCATATGCTTTGTGTGCATTTCAGGAAGCTTCAATAGCTTTCTGTGTTTAATGTGGCCTTCTGTTTGCCTAATATGGGTTTCAGCATTCATTTTTTTGAAACGTTTAACTTGTCCTTTATTTACACTGCTTACTGCTTGATTGTGGATGTCTTTGTGTGCATTGGATAATGCTGCAGCTTTGCAGGTACAACAGGTTTGGTTACTAAAGGTACTGAAGACTGAAGTGCCTCATTGCAGTTGTGCTTGCAGATCTGTGAGTACAGTCCACATATCAGTGGCTCATTCCTTGACCCACAGTGTAGGAACAGACCACGACTTTAAAATGACAGGTCATGTAAATATAGCAGCTAAACTCACTCACCCTTCCCTCAGTGTAGCTCCACTCTGGTCAGTAAATCCCCCCCACCACTCCCCCACCCACCACCCCATCCTGCTCAGATTTCTCCACCCTGTCATGAAATGCAAGCTGCTCTCACTGTACATTCCACTCACAGGACTGAGCCAACTCCCCTGTAAATTAGAGAGCAGGGGCTAGTCATTGTGTTCTTCCAAACAAAGGCAGTTAGCAAACAGGAGTAGAGCTGCTTCCAAACAGTTAGCTGGACATAGCAGCTGAGGGGCCAGAGGGAAACTCCTGCTGCTGCTGCAGCAGTGTCACCAGGTTGGAGTGCCTCAAGGCTCCATCCCAGGGCCCCACTTTCGTTTCTCTCCCTTGTCTTTCCCCTTCTCTGTTGTGATTCTGTTCATGTGTGCCCATGTGTGTGCCCTCAGGCTGTTGTCAGGGGGATCATGGGAGCTGCTGTGAGCTGTCCCAACTGTGTGTGTCTACCTGCAGACCTCTCTTCTCTAAGGAAGGTGAAAGAGAGGAGGGAGACAGGATGGTAGGAGGGGGATTAGAATAGAGAGATGGAGAAAGTGCATTCTTCAACATGTTCAAAACATGTCTGCAGAGGGAACTGCAAGCCCAGCAAGATTCACAGACCTCTACCTTCTTACAACAGGACTCCCTGCCTCTCCTCATCCCCTTCCTTTGCTCCTCCTTTCCCTCCTCCTGGTCCCCCTCCTCTTGGTCCTGAAGTGGTTTTTAGCAAAAGGCTAATCTGTTGTGGAATTCCAAGATACAGGAATTTAGGGATTATCCAAAGAGAAAAATAGCAGATGGAATGAAAAATGTTGGATGGAATATTTAAGGATTTAGCTGAAATTATTGCTTGAGTTTGCTCTTAAAGATTTGAAATTGTGACAGCATGACTGATTTCAGTTCTAAAATAAGGTGATTAGAAATTGAAACAACTCAGGATAAATGGGATGCTTTTGCTCATCAGTGTGTGTGTGTGTGTGTGTGTGTGTGTGTGGGTTGGTGGGTGTTAATGAACAGAAAATTAACCTGCTGGTTTGATCAGTCACTTGACTCCTTGTTTGTTTTATACATGTTTACATTTAATTACATCTTATGGTTTGAACTGTTGGTTAAATTAAAATGAACAATGAAGACCACAATGAGCTCTAGGAATTAGATTTTTCACAATTAACATTAATACGGTTTAACCAGTTAGTTTCTTGTAGCCCTTTATTTAATCAAAATACGCTTAAAAGAATCCACAATATATTCTAGTCAAAATCATCAATTTCTACTTTCCTTAGTATTTAATGTCTTATGTTTATGAGCCCACTATTGCAACATTCCCAAAATCCATCTGGGCTTTATATGGCCCTCTTTATATAACACAAAATCCTGCTGTAGTTCTGTATGCAGCTAAAATCAATGTTGGCAGCAGGATGGTGTTTACAATACAGTTATACTATCTGTGCATGCCTGTGTTATTGTAAACAAGCTGCATCTTTGGGGCTTAGCTCCTCCTGTCCTACTTAAGTGGATGATAAACAGGCTTTAGCTTTAATTGCTGTGTTGTCTGAAATTGCACTTTCTTACGTCATGCTGGTATCTTGTATGTGTATTTTTGTCTGGCTGTGTGTTTTTGAGTGTCCGTTTTTCTCCGTGTGTATGTGTGTGTGTGTGTGTGTGTGTGTGTTGTGTCTTGTTTGGATCTCTGCGGATATAATGACAGTGGGTGTATGTCTTGTCTGGAAGCTGTAATCAGTACCACACTGTAAAGTTGGTATTGGGTTCTGTTTATATTAATATATGGGTGAGTGTGTGTGTGTGTGTGTGTGTGTGAGTGAGTGATGTGCAGGTCTATTTTCAAATGTGCAAACCAAATTACATCAGGTCTGTCTTGTGTACTTTTAAAATGCTTATCCATATGTTCTATGCTGTCTTCCTGTCTTTGTGGGGGATAAGTATTTTGGCTATGTTTTCTGTTGTATCCAGGCTAAAATATAATCGAACATTCTTTAATCTTAATATGTACATACCCTAGTGCTTTTCAATGCATTGCATCACACTCAAAGCGCTTTCAAACTATTTGCCCATTCACCCAATTGCATTCACACACTAGTAATATTGGTGTCTTGATCAAGGACGCTTCGACATGTGCACTGGAGAAGCCGGGAATCAAACTGCCAACCTTTCAGTTAGGAGACCACCCACTCTACCTGTTTTGTATTATTGCATATTTGTTGTGTTGGGGTGATTTGACTATTGAGACCCAAGTAAACATGTTGGCTCAGATTCTCATATTTAGTTATAGTAGTTTTTAATATATAGCAAAAAAAGAAAATGAATGAAATTAAGTCAAAGTACACGCCATTTTTATGGCCCATTGACAAAGCAAGGATCATAAAGAAATCTTTTCCTACCTTCATCAAACTCCTAGGTTTGGTGTGGAAAGCTTGACTGGCTGGCATAGAGCCCTAATGTCACCCCATCCCAGATCTTTGGGATGAAATGGAGCATTGACCTCACTGATGCTCTTGTGGCTGAATGGGAGCAAATCCCTGCAGGGAGGATCCAATGTAGACTGTGACAGGAGCAGATTCATGTTCATGGCTTTGGAATGAAATGTTCAACAGCCACATGTGGATGTAATTTTCAGTGTCTACACACTTTTGACCAAG
Organism: Monopterus albus; assembly: GCF_001952655.1. NCBI lineage: Eukaryota > Metazoa > Chordata > Actinopteri > Synbranchiformes > Synbranchidae > Monopterus > Monopterus albus. The sequence continues at coordinate 564,485 of NW_018128118.1, forward strand.
TGGTGTACATGGTAGTCTGCACAAGGGGTTATAATGCAATGTGAAGCAGCGATTTATTCAAGCATAGCATTACATAATAAATGCGTATGTGTGTTTAATTACTTGTATCTGTGGTATATATGCTTTTCAGGTAGAAACAATATCTGGCCCAAACACTTACTGTACAGTCAGTACACACCCAGAATGTGCCCAGATATGGTAGGTAAGAGGAACAAGCATATCTGTGCATATGTGTGTGCAAGTGCATGCTTGCACTAATAGATTATCGATGTGCTGCTGGGTTGGTTGGCTACAGCAGACAGTGGAAATGGGCCTGTAGTCCCCCGAGGAAATAAGATATCTCCAATGCACACACAGCTAACCCACACATACAGTAACTACAAATACAAGCCCAATATGACTTAATAAAAAGAAAAAAAAAACTCGTATGCATGACTTAAAGCACATTTTGCACACACTTGCATACAATAAGACACGCCACACACCTGCTGGGTCTTCAGAGGAAGCTGAACCACATTTTGCCTGTATCCAAAGATGAAAGCAGTGGAGAGGAGAGTAGGAGTGATTAAAGGAGAGGAGGAAGAAGAGATGGATGAAGAGAGCAAGGGAAACTGTCAGAGAGGTAGAGAACAAAGAAAGGGAACAGATAAAGAGGAAGAGCAGGGATGAAGACAGAGAATTATCCCACTTCTTCTTTCTCCTTTTCTCTGTCTCAGTCATGTTTGTGAACAAATGGGTACAGGTATCACATTGTAATGTAAGCCAAAATAGAAAAAACAGACATGCAGTACACACACACCTGCAGTCACACGGGTGCATACACACTTGAAAGTGCCCATAACTTGCTCATTTTGCTCATTTCCAGCCATTTAATGTTTAATCTTGGGTACCTCTAGATTAGCTTGGCACCCCTCATAACTCCAAATAGTTTGTAATTGTTTCAGAGGCAGAGAGCCAAAAAGCCTCTTCCTTAAAACGAGAGGACAGTTTGTGAACGCGCACAGTTCCTGTTGCCAGTGTTGTCACAAGTGGACAGCAAAATGAACCGCAACAACGTTAATTTGAATTTCTTTTCCATAGGTAGATAAACAACGGTATATGTACCGATGAAAAGAGATGTGTAACACTCCAAACAAAGTGGGTAATTGAGTAAACCCATATTTAACTGGCATAATGCAGACATAGTAACTTCACCAGCCTTATAACAATTCTCTCTAACATTACAGAAACAAGGCATTACCAGACGGGCAATGGTTTTTTTTGGGGGGGGTTTCTAAACTTACCATTAAGTCCCACCGAGTAGTGGAAACATCACTCCCTTTCAGGTAGCTTCAAGATTGGTAAACTCGTGGTCGCTGCGTCTTTGCCCACATACAGTCCCAAAGCAGAGACATTAATTCCAGCAGGCAGTGTAGCACCGACAATAACATCATGGATCATTAATCTATACTCGTTAACCATCAACACATCACATGCAGCAGACACACTGGCCTCAAGCGGTCAAAACAAACAGGTGCTGTGCTCCAGGGGAATCCAGCGTTGATGAGCTGAACGCTAACCACCGCAGGGGCTTCACAGACCAGCTGCTTGTAGGTTAGACCTAGTCAGATAAAACAGTGAGTCCCTGAACAGGAACATTCTCGGACATGCAGTAACCTTAGGCCCTGTATTTGTCTTCATATCCTCTGGTCACAGTGCAGCAGGAGGTAAACTATATCCACAAGGCTCAGTCGAATTCCGCTTTTACAATGGCACAGGTGGATGTCATGAACCTTTTTGAAAATACATATAACAAGCAAGGCAATATAACATTTTGCAAATATGGTGGGGGCGCTGGTGGATGTCAGGCAAGCTCACACGAGTGCACAACGACCTAGATTTTATGCCCATTCAAGGAAATCCTTAAACTATCACGTAATACTTTTTCTTAGAAAAAAGTCTCGAGCTAGAGTTTGCAAGACTTGTATAAACCGAGTTAGAACCGCATAGAAATGCTAGAACATACGAACAGCTCATTTTTTTAAATCTTTAGGTCACATCTAAGATGATAATTCACCATTGTAACATTGTAGATAAATCAAAAAACAAGCAAAAGCATGCCATGGGCTCTAACTCCAACAGACAGTTGCAGCACTTTGCATCCCTTGTTGCTCTCTCGTCTCCTTGTTCTCCGCCTCTCTTTTATTTACATATAACATGATCGCACTGTGCGTGTTTGTGTGTAGTGGTCACCGCAGGTCAAACAGGTTCTATAATCTTGGGGCACTGTAGCCACACATAGTGTGGAAGATCTGAACTGAGACCAGTGGTGTATTTTTTCTGGACAAACAAAAACAAACGGAGGGAGGGAGAGGCTTCAGGCTGATGATGAATTGGATGAGCAGAGATTAAAAAAGAGATAAGACTGGTTGAAGAAAAAGGAGCGAGAGGAAAAAGAAGCCCACTGGGTTGTTGTTTGCAGAGGGAGGAGGTCTAATGGAGGCATGGTGGAGAATTAAAATGTCTCATGTCAGTGGGTTCACCAGTTACAGTATATGTGTGCTGAATCCACTGCACATCATAACATACACCGAGCTTATTCTGGAACGAATGGAACTGGTGTCATGTGGTGTTACATTTTTAAAGCTACACCAGGGACCTTTCTGTGTTGGCAGCTTCAATGACAGAGAAGATAGCTTTACCACCTTCACATATTCCGTAAACTGCACACAGTAGACTCCTTTATCTCAAACCAGACAGCCTGATTGCTGTATACCAACAGCAAATGTGACAAAAAAGGTCAAGGACAGGAAGTCATCAAAAATACAGCTAAATAAAAATGAAAATAATGAGTCAGTAAAAAATAATTATCAGTAGCTACTAGATGTTGCTTTAAGACTTTTATTGTCAAAGATGAGTAAGTCCTCCTTTGTCCTGCAGTGTAGCTTAAAGCATATGGGTTGCAGGTGTGGGTACGGTGTGCTTCCTTGTACATTGAGCTTTCCACCATCTGTGGTGGTACTGTCAGCATGGACTCCTCAGTTCCCTGACAAACAAGTTTTTTTTTTTTATTTCTGGCCAGACCATTCTCTCTCTCTCAGCTCTGTCTATATTTGCATTCAGCTATCAAGTGAATTTTATGCCAATTTTTAAAATGCTGTGAAAAACTAAAATGGAAACGTGATGTTTTCCATGAGTCAGTTCACAGTGACTATGCAGACTCCCCGAATGTCAAAACAGATCATCCACTAGAAAGTGTCCTTTAAAAATTGGGTTTTCTTGGACATATGTTAGTCACAACATCCAAACCATGTGTTCTGCAAGACAACTGAATAATTAGTAGCAAAAACAATTCCTTTAAATGAATAGTTTGATATTTTGTGTGTTACTTATTTGCTTTTTTTGCTGAGAGCTATATTAGAAGATCAGCACCTCTCTCATGTCTGTAATAAGGCAGACAACAGCTGATTAGCTTCACTTCACTTCACTTATTATAAAGGCAGGAAGCAGACATCCTGAAGTCCTGAAATAATTGTAACTTTTCCAGGAAACCAGCACAGATTTTAGGAAGCTACTTCTCTAGGCAGAGAGGTGGTGTAAAGCCCCACCTTGTTATTTTTTGCATTTCTTCTCATCTAACTTTTGGCAAGCAAGCAAATTAATATATTTCTCCAAACTATTCCTTTATCCATGAAGATATTTAGGTGAATCTTTACACAGAAGGGTGTTATGGGTAATCTTAGGCATACTTGCCAAGTCTTAGCAATGTGCTGAGCCCACTTTCTGTCAGGGCAGGTTCACTTAGGCAAAGGAAAGATCGGCTTAACATTACACTCAGAATGTGTTAAAGTATAAGTAAACAGCCATGGAAATGTCCAGCTGAGTCCTGACACATTGGTGTCCACACATACTTACTGGATAAGTTTATCACTGACCAAGTAACTGGTCAGTTATTGATGTATCCAGTAAGCTTTTCAGTTTTACTGGAACAACCTTCTTTTCTCTCTCTCTCTCTCTCTCTCTCTCTCTCTCTTGAGTAAGACTTGCTGGAGTGAGGAATCAGGGGCAGGAGAAGGTATGATATCTGATGAAGGGAGAGAAAGGGAGGGGGTGTTGAAAGAAATAGTGCCTAAACCAGTGTTAATTGAACACAGCTGTACCTCGTTAAACATTAATTGGCCATTAATCAGCTCACACACCCCCTGTTGAATTGATCTTGAATACTCTTGAATACAAGAGAGTGCATGTGTGTGGAATAAAATAAATTATTCACAGTAGCACAAGGAAAGCCTGTTCAAGCTCAGCCTTCCTCTCCCTCTCTCCCTCTACTTTTTTCTCTCCTCCATCTTCTCAACATTGCTCTCCCTCTCTGTGCACCATTCAGCACATTAATCTAGTTTTCTGCCTTTATTTCCACTTCCTTCCCCTCATGTGTCTGTAGTTCATCCAGAGGCGGAGAGAGGGAGTGAAAGAGAGATGTCACAACAAGGGGGAAGTGCCAGAGGGGAAAGGAGGGAGGAGAGCCCCTGATGCTCCTGTAGGAAGGGAATGATGGAGGACAGAATGTTAAGCTACATTCATCCTAATCAAAAACAAAAGTTTAACCTCTGCTCGGCCCTGCCCTTAAATATATTTCCTTTTCTGAATAGAGAATCCTAATTTAATTGCAGGTCAGAAATGCTGCCTGCCAACCAGGTAAATATGAATTCCTTTGCTGCAGTGCATGATCAAGTCAACACTTTACTAAAATAAGCATAAAGACACTGAGGTATCAACACCTGTATTATGTGACAGTCAAATAACATGTTCCCAGAGCAGATTTGATTCCATAGAAACCTTGGCTTTTGAACTTTGCTGCCACACTGGTGCCAACATGTCTGATCTGGTTTACATGATCATTTTCTAAAAGCTCCGATTTCCCCATCTTAACTAGAGATCCAGTTTATCTCAAACAAAATGGATCATATGACATGTCATCAGACTCCATCTGAGGCAAAGATGTTTATAGTTGCTCCAGATAGCCACACTCAAAGGCAGGATTACAAGGCTGACTTAATGGGGGGCCGAGATGCGACAGTTATTCAGATGGGAATAGGGGGTGCACACTGTTAGACTGGATTTCAACATTCATGGTGCTGCACCCACTTGTATCTGGGTCATATGAAAATTGACTGAAACAGAATGAAAACAACTTTTCTTCCTGACCTCCTCGCACCTGGCCAGTCGCTGTGTGAAGTACACATGCCATCAGATTGTTGGTTACAGAAAGCTGCACGTTTTGCCAGGGGGTGCACCCACAGTTCAGCTCTGAAAAGGTGTGGGGAATGAATTTTTCCAGGCGCTGTTCTTTGATGCTGATTTGACAAGCCTTTTGTTTGAACCATATACACCTAAGCTGGTGTTTTAGATTTATCCAATCTGAAGACGGAGCTGAGAGAAAAAGTATATTTTCAGATTTAGCCTTGCTAGTGTGGACGTACTCTCAGAGCAACCTGTGAATACTGCTGAAGTTTATATCCACCATATGTGGCCACAGGCACTTTGTGTTCCTACTGAGAAACGTTGAAAGACAGGCTGTGTGTGCTGTAGACCCGGTCTGTCCTACAGATTCAGTGCGTTGGGCTGTTCTACCCACTGCTTCTGCTTCTTGTATTACAACAACAAAGGTAACTTGCAGTGTACTCACTAACACACTTTTTTCTCTCTTGCTTTCCATCAGTCTGTCACTCCTTACCCCTGCTCACACTTGTATCCTTTCCATAAATCCTGGGTAAAGGATGCCATGCCATCTCACCCTGTTAAAATGTCTTAAATGCTTTGTTTCCCTCTGCCCCTTTTCACTGTTTGTCTCCCTCCACTCTTTTATTTGTCACTTTGCCTTTATCCCAAAATTCCCTGCTGTTTCTCACCCTCTCTCTACTTTTGCCATTTTCTCTCTTTTTCTCTGTCCTCTCTATTGGTCACATATATCTGCCCTCACACTCCAAGTGTATCTCTCTTTCACTCTCTGTCTGGGCTATTGGCAAGAGGCCAAATCAGCAAGGTGATAAATCAATACTGTGAGAGAATTATGTAACGTGCCACTATATTGACTGGCCTTCTCTCCTCCTCCTCCCTCACTGGGTGCTTTCCTCTTCTACTCCTTGCTCTCTGTCATCAACTCGCCTTGTTTTACCTCCCCGTTTTTGCTTTTTGCCTCCATTTAGCCAGATGACTTGTCAGTCCCATTTACAACTTTGGCCTCAGGATTAGTTTTGAGGAGAAGACAAGCTATATACATGCAGTCATATACATGTGCTGTCATCAAACAATTATCACCTATTGGACGTGGTAGTGGAGCAGTTTGCAGATAATGAGAAAACATCTAAGTGTGAATGGGCTAAATGTAATGAAATGTTCAGCCTAACAGTGACAATCATTTAAAATTATAAATTTAAAGCCAAAGTTTTACTAAGTTGAGAAACAGACAGATTCGATTAGAGAGGAACAGACTTATGATTTTACCATCTGTACATTTTTGGTGCTAAATGTGGTTGCTGGTTTGTGCACTGCTTAATTACAGTACGCCCAGAGCCCTAGGCAGTACATTAGAAACTAGACAGCAGCCAGAGAGCACAAACCTCCACCAAGGTTGCTCAGTGTCCCCAGAATGCTATTTGACCATCATAATATGAGCTGTGTATCTCTGTTTGACCGAATGTGGGTCTTTGCTACACTCACAAGGTGCAGGGCAGACAGGAGGATGAAATCCTGTACATTGACTGCATTCACATAAAATCCTTCCTGCAGGGTTGTGTGGAGCTGTGGCCATGTCTGTTTGTGCTTTGTGTAAGTAACCACCGTAAAACACATCAGGAAATTTTTATTTCTGTGATTCACTGCTGTGTTTTGCCAGTGCCACTCCCTCTCTTCATTTACACACTAGCTCACTTAGCCACCGCTTCTCACTGTTGCTCTTGGTGGAGTAGATTTAGAACACAGGCAGTGGAATTTGGGCACAAAAGATAACGAACGGCTGTTAGGTATGACTTGGATCCCTTTGTTCTAACCAACAAGCCATCGAATAGAACATGTCCAGTGTTAGCCGCCCAGTCACATGACTGCAAATTGGCCCTCTCTCGCAATGGTGACGAATCCTTTCAAAAAAGTCCTGGATCTGGATTATGATCTAGATCACCACCTAAATCTAAAGGATTGTTCTGTGGGCCATATTCTCACTTTTCGGCTTGACAATATTGTCTTTCACCTGTTTGTGTGGAGGTTGCAGGTTCACCTTGTGTTTGTTGGTTTTGAGTCATAGCCTGTTTTTTAATGTGTTTTTATCGTTGTCCTTATTTAATGTTCCTAAGCTGTACATTTGTTTTATTTAAAATAGGGTTATTAAAAAAATGTACAGTTTAGTTTAGCATTTGTATCCACCACTTATTTAATTTGGTTGCTTTTTTCTCAAAGGTTATGAAGGAAGAAACCCTGCTGGGAAATATATTTGACCAGTAACCTTGCTCCCTGTCATTTGCAACTTGGGTGCATGTCATGTCATCAGTTATTTTCTTAATGGCTCATCTTTTCTTCAAAAAGCGAGTGTTCTTCATCAAATAGCTAGCAGCATCACATTTAGAGAGCTCAAACAAAAAAGCAGTGAGGAAGGAGCCAGAAATCTGAATTTGAGCAGTGTTGTTAATGTCTTTGCTGAAAGCAAAACCTGTAGGATGAACTTCTAAAATGGGTGAGTACAGGCTTCTCTTTCTTATGGAGTGGTCAGGGATTTAAATCTGCAGTGGAAAATGCGCACTTACTGTAATCTGTGTCTGTGTAACATTTTGGCCGCTCGTACCATTATGTATGATTAATTCTATTCTCATACTCTGAAGATCTGTAATGAGTTGGTGTGGATTTCTTGATGTCTATTTGTTCTATGCTTATCGACATACAGTGTAAGCTACCTTTGTGCTGATTTGTTAGTGTAGTTAGACTGGCAGAAAATTTCAGATGTTTGATAGCTGGAGAAATCAGGCTGTGGTGGTTAGAGTCCAGGACAGGCAGTTGATTAGCCTAGATTAGCTGCTGTCTGTGATGCTGATCAATGGCTAGTTGTCATGATGGGACTTGCGTGGTAAGCCTCTCCATGCAGTTGTGTGGAGTGATTGTATGTGTGTCCATGCATACATGTGCAGGAGCATGTGGGTGTATTTCAGGTGCAGGTGGGGCACAGAAAAGAAAAAAAAACTGCACCGGGACCATTACCGTTGTGTTACCCTGCTGTGTGAAGGCAGCACATTTTGGCTGCAGGATCATTCCAGGCCATATGCATTGGTCTCACAATGACAATAAATACATTTACGTTGCAGCTGTTCTCTGGTGAAATGTTTTCACTTCAGACAGCTTCAGTTTATACACATATTGAATGTAACATCTGTATCTAAGCACTATGCATCAGTGATCTGTCATAAGCTGAAATCAAATAAACTTTTTCAGATGGCAGATGCATTCAACAACTGGCACATACTAAGCTGCTGATCTTATGGAAGGTCTTCAGTTTTGCCTTCAGTGTCTCATTATTCTCTGCTACCTTTCCTCGTGCAGTCTGGTGCCCTGACTTCTTTATACAGAGAGGGAGGGATGGGGGCAGTCTATAGACATTAGTGAGCACAGTAATAGTGCAGTATTTCTTCCAGCCTGTGCCATAGTCAGACGGTACAGAGGCTCCATGCTGTACTTTGCATACTGTCACCCTATACCTGCTTCTCTCTCTCTCTCTCTCTCTCTCTCTCTCTCTCTCACTCCTGGCTCTCCATCTGTACTTTTTATCCCCACTCTGGAATTCCATCTTCCTGCACGTGGCTGGCACTCGATGACATGCTTTGTGTGTGTGCGTGTGCACTCGTGTGGCTGTGTGTGTGTGTGTCTGAATATGAACTATAGGAAACATCTCTTAGTGAAGAAAAGGTAACATGAATCACGTGTGCATGTGTATGTGACAAGCCAGCAAGTGGGGACTAGTTTCACTGTCCCTGCTTGAAATCTCTGTAGAATTCAAACGCTGTCTCTGTGTCCACTGTAAATGCATTACATTTTGTACTGACACATTTAGTGCAGGGCACAGAGCTGAAAATATAGCTAAAAAACACATTAGACTTTCTACATATCATTTTGAATTGATTTTTGTTGTTTGTTGCCAGACTTCTTCAGTTTCATACTAAGTTATATTAATCTGGAAAGCTTTGTTCCACAAATTTAATTTCTTCAAGGAAGCAAACAAGCAATCACACACAGTGATAACAGTGGAAGAACAGACTGAAACCCATGATGCAATGTGAAAAGAACTGCTAATTGATCTATGATGGACAGCACTGAAAATAATTCCCACAATATAATAAATTGGTATATTCCCTTATGGTTGAGCAAGAACAAAAAAAGTACACCGAATAATTTACAAAGATGAAATATCACAAACAGTCATTTGATCTAATTGGTTTCATTAGAAACAAATTATTTGTAGCAAATGGATTCAAAACACTGAATGCATGCTGATGGAATTCAAGAAATATAGTAAGAAAGTTAAAAGCCGGTCCTGTTTTACATTTCCTAACAATCATGGGGGTGTACCTCAACATGAGATTCAAAGTGTTTGTCATATGCACAGTATGGAAATGTGTTTCCCTGCACAATGAAATTCTTGCTTTGCCATCCACCCTGAATGCCAAACAACATTTCAACAAGTGAAATATAATGTGGATAAACAGTAGCACAAAAATCTAAACAGTCTTACTTTGCCTTCCACACTGGGTACCAAACAACATAAGTCAAAGCAGATAAACAGTAGCACAGAGTCTAAAGGCACTTTAAGCAGCGAGTGAAAAGAAATATAAGTTTATAAAAATATAATGAAAATACCCGCATCGAAGCTGTATGTGCAATAGTCAGCAGCAATGAAAGCACAGTAAAAGAAAGTGTATGCTACATCGAGGCTGTATGTGCGATAGTCAGCAGTGGGTGTGCAACTATGCATGTGCAGTTATGCATGTGCAACTGAGGCTGCTCAGAAGCAATTCTCAGGCCAAATGATCCTGTTGTTTGGGGTGTTGAACTTGTTATGCCTCCGATAGGATCGGAGGGCCCCTGATCTTGAATCGTGACTATCAAATGTGTTTGTTTCCAACTTGGAATCCAGTAGCAATTGAATCCCGACCAAACACCTGCAAAAGCCAATGACAGCGAACTGGCCCGGAAGTGTCACAACTGCTTGTAGCATTAGCTTGCATTAGCCTCCATTTCTTTCTTTCCAGCTCACCTCCAGCTTGCTTACAAATGTGTAAGCCATGTTGATTTTGTCTTCTCAGCCAAGACTCAATCTGCAATTTCTTTGTGCAAAACATAGCACACATGAGCACTACTGCTTGACAATGAATGTCCGCCTCCATATTTGTTTTGTTCTGAAGTCACACTTGATCACATGTGTTTCTGTGAGATCCCTGGTCCCTGGAATTGGTGTCTCTGAAATAATTCCGTAAAAACGGCAAGTGTGTGATCCTGCTTGACTGAATCGTCTAGTGTGTTTGCTCTTAGGAGTAAAATGTGGAAAAAAAAATCTGTTATAGCTGTCTGTGGTCTCTCACATTTTTACAGTTGGCTAAGATTATAAAATCCTCTAGTGTGTGCCCAGCCTAAGTCTTCAAGTGGCCATGTTGCACCCAAAATGAGCCTGAGCCATTGTTCTCACTGAGCCACATGTTAGCAGGTTTTTAGCCAAAGCCTTATCACAACTTCACACATCTGTTGGTGCAAGGATGTTGATGTTATTCTGTGCAAAAACACGCAGCAGTCTTATAACCCCTATCAATAGCTGTGCTTTAGTTAGTTTTTTTTTTTTTTGTGTTTGTTTTAATCATCGAGCACCCTGTAGGTCAAAGCATGTCTCTATCAGCCCTACATCACACTAATAAAGAAGAGAAATCGAGGTAGAGAGTGAAAACAGACGCTCCTTCTGCTCTCCAATCCCATCTGTTTGACACACAGAGGGAGGGAGGGGAAGGATGGAGAGAGGGAGGGGTGGTAGACAAATGAGAACGAGGCCAGATCAGGCTGAAGGAGGGATGATGGTGGGGGGATTGGAAAGGGGGGAGGTGCTGTTTAGAGAAAGGCAGGGAATGAAAAAAAAAATCAGAGAGAGGCAGGCTGGGGGGTTGGGCTCCAAGCCTGTGTATGTGAGAGAAGGAAAGCAGCAAGCAAATGTGTGTTGTGAATGTCTGTGTGTGTCTGTGTGCGCTTGCTCTGTTCCTTTCCTTTCTTTGTTTGAGTACTGAATGGGGGGGAAAGCGAGACAGAATATAGAGAGATAGAAAACGGTTGAGGAAGCGAGACAGAGATAGGAGAAGGAGAGGATTTACTATGAGAGTCACTTTTATTTTTTAGAAAGGGAGAAAGGAGGAAGACAAAGAGAGTTTCCATTTTGGGTCTGGTTTTTCCCCCTTATTTCCCTTGCAGGCTGTAGAATATGAAAAACCATATATAAACAAACACCAACAGCACTGCATACTTTTGACAACAGTGTCATATTCAGGAGGAGTGTGTGTTTTGTGTGCTGGCTCAGTGTGCGTGCGCTGAGAAGGTGGGGGCTGGCAGCCTGTGGTGTTTAAAGGGAAAATACAAGGCACACACAAAGCTGGGAGCGCAGGCAGGAAGGCAAGGTAGTGAGAATCTGCTGAGCTGGCTGACGCTTTAACCAACAAGCCTCTTTTGGATTTTACTCCGCTGTGCCGACCCTGTGTCTCCCTCTGCGCTCAGCCCAGCCACGGTAAGACGAGCTTCCTGTCCACAGCCTCTCAGCTGTTTCACCTCTACCTCTTTGCAGACAAAAGCAGGAGAAAGTTGCTCTGTGTGTGTGTGTGTGTGGGTGTATGTATGTGTGTATGTGTGTGTGGATGTAGAGGAGCTAAGCTAAAGGCTTAAGCTAAGGCTAAAAGGCGTGAGGAATGCAGCACAAAGGGAGCTTGTGTGCTCCAGCTGGGGCTGTGTGTGTATGTGTCTGTTTCTTTGGTGATGAGCTTGACTGTTTATGTCACGGGGCTTCCCAAACTTTTGCATGTGAAGGATGCCCCCAAAATAGACATTGCACCACACAACAGAGCTGCTTTTTGGAAAAAAGATCTGTCCTGTTGTGGCCAATTGTGTTACTGAAGGTGGTGAAAGTAAAGGCTCCTACCAGAACAGGCATTATAGTGCTTTCAATGAAAGCAAATGTTCTGAAATCAAGCAGATTGCTGGGAAACAAAAGAAAACCATGTCAGAAAGAGTCCAGAAGGTCCCAACACAGTTTAAAAACCAGTGGTTCGTGTCAGAGCAGGGTGATTTAAATGCCCCTGAGGGCTCCACAGCCAGCTGACTCACTGACGCAGAAAACAAAATACACAAGTAGTTACTTCTATCTCTTTGTCTCCTTTTTCATATCCATTTTCACTCCTTCACCCCCTTTCTCCATGTCTTTCTCCTTCTTTCACCTTCACTCCATGCTGATTTAAGTGCCAGTATAAACAAAAGGTTTCTCTCTTTTTGTCTCCTTTATTCTCTTTGTATCGCTCCTCTGTCTTGATCTCTCCCTCACCGAGTAGGCAGGTGACTGTATTGAACATGGGTCCTGTGGCTTTGCTGCCTAGGCATTAATCAGGGAATATCTGTCTCTTCAGTGCGCACACACACACACACACACAAATGTCCACTCTTACACACCATCAGTTAAACACACACACAGTGATCCCAGTAATACAAAATGTGTGTTGTCCTGTCCAGTGTGTTGTGATCTGGTGGCTTTCACCTTGTACTTGTACTTTGGTCATGTGTGTACCTCTTCTACTTCTACTACTAAAAAGCTATAGGAGCCGATTTGTGTGCATGTGTGTAAGCTCCTCTGTGTACGTGTATGTGAGAAACCAGCATTTGTGCCGACTTCTCCCTGGAGCCAATATTGGTATCAGTATGTGACACTGTGTGCACATCTGTATGTGTGCGTGTTGGTCTCTGTCATCATTAAGTTTGTGCACACCATGGTCAAACCAATACAGACATTCCTGGAATAAAAGCCTCCCTAGAAAGCAACCTCATGCATACTACTGTAGCTTGATCCCTACAGTACTCCTCCACACACACACATGTGAGTGCCCTGCCTGCACATGTGCACACACACACACACTTCAAACATAAGGCAAAAATCACTGTTACTATTCCATTTTCCGCCCCCACCCTTCCTGTTCCCTTAGGGGAATTTCCTCCTTTCTTTCTTTTCATTAGTTCATTACCAGCGGAAGTAGAGCATCTTCTCCTCTGACTTTTTTGTGTGTGTGTGTGTGTGTGTGTGTGTGTGTGTGTGTGTGTGTGTATGTGTATGTGTTCCTCCACCACTTCCTGTCCAGCTGCAATTATCCAGTAATGCCAGGCATAGTTCAGCCGGGGTCGCCTGCTGTGGACTGTAATACATCATATCTGCGCGCTCACTATCTGACATATCCTTGCCCGATTAGGAAATATTTTGTACGGGACACAGCCAGCGGTAATGCTGTAATAATCTGTTTATACTGTGCTGCTTGTTCCCATACTGAATACAGAGCGTGTTGAGGTACAGGAGAATGTGATATGGCACTGCACCATGGTAGTGCAGAAGTGATTACTGATTATTATCAATTACTTTTTGATAGAGTTCTCTATTTGTGACTAAATGTTATGGTGTTTAAAATTTAGCATGCAGTTGAAAAATTTTTGGAGTTAGACAAATAATATGGTAAGATAAATGATGTTGATCAAGGAAAGGGTTTAATTACAATCCTCTAATTAAAAGCTGCAATATGTTGAACACCACCTAGCATACTGGAGAGCATTGTGTAGTATAGCAGGATCAAATTAATAGTATTGTGATAATATTCTGACCACTTCATAAATGGGAAGGGCAAAAAGTGAGAGACCACTGAATATGATGCAGGCTAGCAGAACACTGCCGTTAACCATGACCTCAGTAAAAACATACTGACAAAAACTTAATGTGTTCTTCCTAGTAAACAGACAATAGAAAACAAATGTTGCATAGAAGCATAAAACAAGACACAAAGTAATAGTATAATAGCATTTATAATATGGTGAGATAGTTTTCATTCCTTTCCATTATGGTTATAGGCTCCTCTATAGGCTATAGTTTTGTGCAGTCATTGGTTGGGGGAGGAGTGACCCTGGCCAGCTGTGAGTGAACGTGTGTTTTGCCGATGCAATATGGAGATGTGTCCTGCAATGACATTTGATTCGGGATCTGTCTGTAGCAACAAGCCATTTCCGTCACTGCGAGTCATTAGGACGCTACCCAAACTCCCCCACCCCCGTGTGTCGTCCACCATGCTCCTGTGCTCTTCTGCAGATGTGCGTATACACACAAATGCACAGAGAGAGGAGCCGGGGAAGGAGGGGGTGTGTTTTTTGTGATTGAGTTTGTGTGTCCTGCTCTCCTCTTTACTGCTCCCCAACCCCAGGGCAGTCCCCCCTCAACTGAAGGGGGGAGACTGTGCATTCATTGGAATGGAGGCTGAAATGGCAGTGGTGGGAGGAGGGTGATTGAGTGTGCTGCCTGGAGAAGAAATATGGTGACAGAAAGAAGAGAGTGAGAGGAGGAGAGGGGGAGGGGTGGGTTGCCCTGTGTTTGAAAAGGGGGGAGGAGAAGGAGAGGATCAGACAGACAGGAGGTTCAGAGGTGGAGGTGAGGGGAGGCTGGCTGGCGCCGTGGCTGGGTTGTGTCTGTGGAGAGAGCGGCTGCAGCAGGGCTAATAACAGCTTATGATAAAGTAATATTTTGAGACATAAATACATGTCTGTCTGTTCTCTCTGATCGACTGATGTTATTTTAACCTGCAGCCAGGTAGCAGAGGTTTTAACATCTACTGCTCTAAACTTTGCAGTGTGACCTGGGACAAATTCCCTGCTACACGTAAATCGATCTACTACATTTTTGTTATTTAGAAAAAAACGGAGTTTGCACATGTCTGTTTTTAATTTTAAAGAACTTTTCATCTCTGGAAGGTAATACTGAAGTTTGCTCTAAGTTTTCCATTAGCACTAGGAGCTCAGCTTCCTTGTCTTGTGCAGCACAGCACAGTAAAAACCATTCAAGTATGTATGACTTGAAAGTTGCAGCTGTAAACAGTGCGTTTAAAGAATGTATTGGGTGTAATGTGCATCTGAGTCTAGAGTGATGCAGTTTGGGTTTGTGTTGGACTGTGTTGATGGATTGTGTGAAAGCAATATTACACAAATGTCCAGTGTTTATTTAGTTTGGATGGATACAAGCATTACTGAGCTGTGTATATGTACTGTAGTGGGTGGTACCATACTAACTGGCTTTGTTGTGTCTCCAAAGCATTGCCAAGGTGCAATCTGGTGTATTAAATACTGCATGTACATTGGTACAAGCTCTAACAGTATTCTCCTTACATAACACTCGGTTGTTCACAAAGCATAATTGCCAGACTTTTTCACTAATTTCTTTAGGATCCAAACTCTATTGCTGATGTCAGTATATACACATACAGGTATAAGAATACAGTATTTATTCTGTGGCTAAATGGCCTGGTCTGGTACTTTATCTGTGCATGCTCTAGCTTTATATTCAAAAGCAGAGGTTATGGCACAGAGGAATAAGGCTTAGGTGGTTAATTCTCTTATACAGGGTCAAAGGGCTCATACAGATTAGCTTTGGCCTTGAAGCTAATATTCACCATACACAACTGAAGTAGCTGTAACACTAGCAGAGAGTAAGACACAGAGAAATGGGATGAAAGGCAGCGAGGCTTGGCATCTGGAGGGTCAGATCCATGTGCTGTAGCCTGACTTCCTTATTTATTCAAGGTGGTCTGGGTCTGAGCTGCAGGCAAGAGAAAAAAGAATCTGAAAGAGAGAAAAGAAACAGAACTGGAGATGTTTGGGACAGTGAAAATAGAATAGCCATGCAGAAGCATTTTGAATGCATTCACACACCACACAGACAAACACAATCCCATTGGCAGATGCTGTATGCTTAGTGTCCACACGGCGTCTTTGTGTGATGGAGATGGGCTGGGGTTTGTTGATTTAAGGTAATGGCTTCCAGTTGTCCCAGTCAGAAGTGGGCCATGTTGGACAGATGGGAATGGCAGGATGAGTGAATTCACACTGACAAACCCTAAAGACACATGGGGTGTGTGAGTGGTCACAGAGCTTGTGGCTGACTGACACAGGTCTGGCTGGTGTGGCTGATTTTGTCACTGTTTGACAAGGGTCAGTGATAGAACTGTGTGTGTTTATAGCGTCTGTTGCATAATGTGTGTAAAGGGTTGTAGATTGTTAGTGTGCTAGCTGTGTAATGAAAGACCTAGAATTCCTTATAGCTCGTGATGAGAGGGGAGGGAGGTGGGTGGGGGGATTAGGTATTTGATTGTGCATTACTTTTAATGGACAGTCTGCTTTTCTGCTCTAAGTACATCTGTATTTCCTCATTAATGATGCATGAACAGCCCTGAGATAGAGGGATGGGGTTTCTTTCTTCTGTTGTATTGCTTGTATTCATTATTAGCTGCTTGTAATGTTAGTGATATCAACATTGACATTTATCTTACTGTTGCACTGGGTAGGAGCAGATGTTAAATTAAAGCACAAAAAATTATGCATTGTGCACAAACACAGATTTACAAACACATGACAATTGGCCCATAGCCTGTCTCTTTACTGCACTCTGTAATTGCACACAACAAATGCAGACTCTTTGAAGGTTTCTGCTCTTATGCTGTTTCTGCCTTTCCTTGTCTCTGTTTGTTGATTTGCGGTGTTTCTCATCAAGTGCTGTGCTCAGCTTCTCATGAAGCTTATGTCTGCATTTGAGTTTTTGCTTGCTTTATATATGTTTACATATATATTATGCTCCTGTATATTATGTTAAGGATTATACTCTCAAAAGTAGACACTGGTTAGGTTGTGCACCTGAGTGTGCATGTCTCCGAGTCTTAGTGAATGAGAAGGGGAGGCTCTGACCAGCTTTGTCTGGGAGCTAGGTTTGCAGCCTTTTCATCTCAGTGGTTTTAATAGTCTGTTTCATCCAGATCTGCCCAAAAAAGGTACTGTATGTAACTGTCTTCAGATTTTTATTAAAATTGTATAATAAAGTGGAAAAGGTAGTTAATTCTTGCTCCAAAAGGTTGTTTGCTACAAACACCTACTGTTGCTATTATTGATGTTTGTGTTGTTTCACTGATGCATCAAGCTTTGTTATACTGCTAGATGTGTTAACCAAATCCTAACAGTAGGTTTGCACATTCAGTAAAAAAATTCATAAAGCAGGTATTCTGTTGACCTGGTGAATCTCATGTGTACATGTGGGGAGCAAGTTCAGCTCTATGACTCCAGTAATCATGTTAGTGCACATCTATGGATGTTCATTACACACACGCGCGCACACACGGACCATGATATATGAGTGACTCCACAGTGACCTCGATCGATCTGATTGACTTACTGTAATGCATTAACCTAGTTATGTTTCTAAGGAGATGGCAGAAGAGGAGGAAAATGAAGGTTTCTGTGAGTGTATACAGTATGTGTGTGTACCTGGAGGGTGTGACATCCATAATTAACCTATTAGAGGACTGCATAGTTGTGCTTTGTAGGTTATTTGGTTAGATGTCTCTTCTCTCCTACTTTTCATCTTCATTCTTTCTCTACACCACCTCTGTCATTTTCTTCCTGCCCTTCCTTTTACTGCATTACATCCACTGTCTCTTTAACCCAGTTCCACATTGAACCCTGACCCCTTTCACTTGTGTAACGTCTTGTAACTGTACTTTTGTGTGCGCACACGTGTCTTTTACTGTCTCTCACTGCACGTAAGTGAGTCACAAGTCATAGCCATACGGGAGTCATTCTTTTTGGTAAGATTCTGTTGAAGCTTTAAAATGTGTATCTTTATTACCAGCCTCATTTCTCTCTGTTTCTCCTATTCCTGTTGCATTTTAACGAGTTTATTTTATGTGTGCAGACCACTGTTTTGAGTGCATAAGTCAAGCACCTGTAGAAATGACAGGTGTGAATTTGGTGTGTGTAGAAGATAGTGTGAGTAGCCAAAGCAGTGTCTGCCTTGGTGTGTTTACCAAGGTGCATCTCTGTGACTGCATCTGGAGTGCAGTGGGTGCATTGTGACCTTTATGGGTCTAAGTGTGTAAGGTAACATGATCTGTCTTGAGAAGTCAAACCCTCCGGCCATCCTCAGTCTGGCTGCACTCTTCTTCTCCTTCCTTCTCACCTTTCTGCCTTCTCTTCTGTTTTTTTCCTTTTCCTGTTATTCAGCCCTTTCCCTTGTTCTATTCACAATCTAGAAATATATCTGTGCAAACCCTTCTGCTCTCTTACTCCACACACACACACACACACACACACATATACACTGTGATCAGGTTGGCCTTGGTCGCAGAGATAAAAAGAAGGGAGAAGTAGGTGTGTGTGTGTGTGTGTGTGTTTGGAGGGGGGGTGATCATTGTTGATGTTGTAACAAATTTTCTCTTTCCCCTTTGACTAGTGTTGGATGTCTAGAAGCACACTGGAAGCTGCCTATAATGTACTACAATGATAGAATAATGTATAGAGTGTATATGTGTGTGCGCACAACCACTTGGGTGGGGCAGGGTGATGGTCATGAGACAGGCTGACTCTGTCCCATAGGATTTCTGTCACTGATGTATAGAATTACAAGCTTCACATTGTGAGTTCTCCTTCCCCTTCAATGTCAGATAGTCAACACTGTTCCCATCACATTCATGCAGCAAAAATTTAGAAAATCTCCACAAAAACAAAATATATATGATAAATGTATTCCTGAGGCACAAAAGGTCCATGCATTCAAGTGGCTTTGGGAATTGAAAGATTAATAAACGATTGCTTAATATTAATTACTCCTACACTCATCAGCTGATGACCAGAGGCAGGCATGTGTAGGTGGTGTTAATAAATTGGAGTGCTGGGCTTCTAACCAGCGTTACAGCCCAAACTGGAATCCTCCACTCTCCCACCACCCGCTGATACAAAATATTCTCTCAGAAATCTTATTCAGGCTCAATGTGTCCAATCACAGTGGAGCTTTAAGACTGAGCGTGCACTGTGTGGTGTTTGGGCAGTTTCCAGCAGCTGTGTGCATGTGTGTGTCCTGTACTCTGGTGCCATATGGCTGCTGTATTAACCCACAGTGTAAACACAGCTGGCTGCCTCCTGTGGCTGTCTGGGTGTACAGCAGTCTGTCTGCAGATACAGAAGGCCCTAATAGGAGGATCACATTCGCTGCTTGTATATTAATATGGTTATTAGCCACACTGGGATTCATGATGTGTTATTTGTGAGGCACATTAGTGTTGTAGTCTGATATCCAGACTATTAGTGATGTTATGCTGGTGATTATTAGGTCTCTTGGTGGCTGCTCGAGTTACATTGCTGCAGTCAGTTGTGATGGAGGATGCAATGACTTTTTTTGTGAATACTGAAATCTAAACATGTACAGTGTACTTTCTAATGAAAGAGTAATTTTTTTGGTAAGTGTCACCATTGTTTGTTTGTTTTTATTATGCTATTGTAAAAATCAATGAGGACAAAATCTACATTCCTGTGTTTTTGTTTTTTCAGAATATGTGCATTTACCATAGTTTGTTTTTAGTCATATTTGGCTGGCTGATCAAGGTGTTAATGAAAGAGTAATGCTTATAAACCAGATGCACAAAAAAAGGAGATAGAGAAGAGAGGACAGGAACTGAACACACTACACATCATAAATGAAATGTCAGAAACAGGGGTGCATGCTAGCCCAGTGCTCAGGGTAGCGTGAAATCTGCTCTCCCCCGCCCCCCACCCTCTTGTCTGCTCTCCCTATCACTCCTTCTCTTGCTCTTTGTGCATGTGCGTGTGTGTGTGTGTGTGTATATACACAGTGTAATTGAGGTGTGTGACCTTGCTGTAGGCCTGGCAGGTGTAAAGGGAGGGATGGAGGGAGACGGGGCATGAGATGGGGGATAGGATGAAGCGATAGATGGATATAGTATGATGGCAGATTGATAGCCTGCCTGCATGTATGTATGATAATGTTATTTATTCTCCAGTGAAAAGAAAGACAAGTGACTGTGTGTGGGTGGAAGCACATTCTTTTGGTGTTAGATCCTCAGCATGCAACTTGAAAATAAGACCATGTGCAGGAGTGTTGTTGAGCAGATGAGGTGATATATATAAATTTGTCAAAATGTGTGCATCTAATCTGTTTAACATTAAAATAGCTGCATGTAGTATTTTTTAAACATTGTCTACTAATTAATGAGTAAAGGTAGAGACTAGAGATGAAATTGTATGTATATCACGATTATAGTGATCAAACTTATCATGGTTACCAGTATTATCATGTATTGTGACAATGTGCTGAAAATGTTCAAAAAGTACAGTCATATGAACGCAACGTGTTGCTCTAATATTCCTGATTTCACCCATTTAGTGCAGTTTCTCCTTATTTTTCACCTCTGCGGCTTCCTTTCCTCTTCCACGACCAGAGACCACGGGCTGACAATGCCAGTGCTATTTGCAATTTTTTTTCAGGCATATTCTCGATTAGAAGTAGCTACAAACCGTCTGTGGTGAGCAAGAGTTGCTTTGTTTACAGTCTGTACATCCTCAGTTGTTGGTTTTCTGCTTTTCCTTGTCAAATGACAGATACAGAATCCACCACCTGCTGGTAAGGAGAGATATTTCCTCTCACACAGGTGCAAGAAGGTACGTGGTAGTTGGCTGTAGTCTATGCAGCCCCACTTTTTTACCTAGATAAAGGCAACGTTAGGCAGTGCAACAGTCAGCCTTCATCGCCGCTATTTCTTTCATGTCGGCTTGGTGTGTCTCAGCCTTTAGACTTAGTCCTCTTAGAAGACTGAAAAATCTCCAGAGTGCTGTCAGAGCATTCCACCATGTTTTTGTTTACACAAAATAAACGCATATTGGGTGCTGCACCTGCGTCTGGCTGACTGTAGCTAACTTTGGCTAAGCCTTCAGCAGGGGAGTTTTTCCAAAGCACAATAATCAATGATGGTTTTACTGATAATAACAATTTGAAAGAGTAATGCTAACTATTGGAAATTTTTACCATGGTTTATTGTGAAACCATTTCATCCCTAGTGGAGATGATTGGCAGCTTCTACCAGAATTTCTGTTGCTGTCATTAAGACTCTATTTTTTTGTACATCCTGTTGCTTCCTGCCACAAAGATGTTGATGAATATCGTTTGTTTTTTTTGTCACTGAATCCATCCCTATGTTTCACTTGGTATGTTTAGCTGAAGCATTATGGAAGTTGATGCATTTTTCCTTTGACTCTTTTCCCTACTGCTTTCATGAGATGAAGCTTAATTTCTGCCTGTACAGCCTCCTCTTTCTGTTTTGTGCTGTAAACATAGCAATTTTTCAGCAAAATCTGACCTGGTGACACACACACCATAAAGCTCAGAGAATGTCAGATGCTCACATTTAAGCCCCTTTTCCATTACATGGTACCAGCTTGGCTCAACTCGACTCAAATATACTTGCTTTTGGTACCAGGTGCTTTGTTTTCCATTGCAGATAGTACCCCCGCAGTGTAGCTGGTTGTCATCTCTACTCCTCATGAAACTGCCGTGAAGTTGGTGGCCCACTGTGGTGGCAGGGCTGACTCAAAGTTGTTATAATTTTATATATAATCCTAGGACTGTTATTATGCCATTATATCAAGTTGAGATAATTTTTTAGGTTTGATAACCATATAGTTTTCAAATATGTGGCCAGTTTCTCTAAGTAATGCCAGTTAATTTCAGAAACTGGGTGAGTGTTATGATGGTACAGGGCTAAAATATTCAGCAAGTTGCAGTTTCAAACGCTCACAGAAGATGATCTCTGAAGGATCTCTCCAGTGTTCCCTCCTGCTATTGTATCCTGATACGGTGATTTCACCGCACTACCTGGCAGAAGCAGTAGTGGTGGGCAGTAGACTCATTTGCATACTGCATATTTGAATATTCATGATTTGGACTTGGACAATGAAGGGCATAGACCAGACATATGCCCTTTTCAGAGGCCTGTTGAGCTTTTTTGTGGAAAAACTGTTAGATTATATATTTTTCTTAGCAACTGTTCGTTTTTATTCCTTAAAACGTCTTTGCAGAGCATCTTTAAAATACAAGGAATGACTAGTGAGGAGAGGCCAGAACAAAATGAGATAAACGTTTAGCAGCGTTTTTCATCAGCTGTTCAATAATAATAATAATAATAATGAAGAGTTGATGTAACATTCAGCTCCCTTAAAATGAGATGATGTTTCCGTCTCTACATGGCGCCTAACCATCATCTTCTCCACAGAATACTGTGGAATCAGAGCAGAGATGCAGTGTGCTCTCACACGCCCATCCCCCTCTTCTTCTCTGATTCTCCATACCCTTCTCTCCTCTTCCACTACAACTCTGCTCTCTGCACAGTGCATCTGTGTCATGTCATTGGGTTCTGGTGTCCTGGTCACATATTAATGTAAACGCTCTCTTTCTCTCTCTCTTTCTCTCTCTCTCTCTCTCTCTCTCTCTCTCTCTCTCTCTTGTTCTCTCTCTCTCTCTGTGTTTCAATTTATCTATCTACTCGATTCAATAAGACCGTTATGACCATTTACATATACAGTATTGCCAAACCATTAGCATTCCATTTATAATTAAATAAAGCATCACAATTACTAAAAAGACCATTTTTATATAGTTAAGTAAAATATTAGAAAACAGAGAAAATAAAGCAATAATGTATAGTAGAAAAAGATGTATCAAAGTAGCAAAGAAGTCTCTGGTATTGGTTTCATGTTAATAGTGACATATGAAACGTGTTGTGCTGGTTGTCACTTCAGCTGTGACATGTATAGACAAATTTTGCAGCTGATATGGCGCTGACACTTTTCTCTCAGTAGGTGTTGTAACTTGAGTTGATTAGAAAGCGATTCAAAGTCTGGGATTTTCCATTTAAGTTGTGCAAAGAACTTTGTTCTTGTATGTGCATAGGTGTTACAGTGTAGTGTAGTGTTCTCTCTCTCTGTCCTTGTGTGGCCCAAACCATCATCCCCAATTGCTTCATCTTTTCTCCCACCACCTCATCTCTTGCTCTGCTTCCTCTTAGAGAAGTGTCCCCCCCTCACCTGTCTCTGTCATCCTCTGTTTCTCTATACTTAATGTGTCACTTGTTTCAGTATCTCTCCATCTCTCTCCCCCTATCATGCAGCACAAAAACACAAACATCCCTGCTTTCTCTCTCTCATGAAGCGTACATAAACAAAAAACTGTTTTGGTGCACACATTAATAGATTCAAGCTCTTTAGCTGGCTGCTGCATGCATAATCTATCTGCTCATGCAGAATGTGAACAGTGCGCTTATGAATTTGTGTGCACATGTGTGTATGTGTGTGTGTGTGTGTGTGTGTGTGTTTAACGCCCTAGGCTCCTCCCTCCAGAGAGAGAAAACAGACAGGTGTGGACCAGATTGAGTTCCGCCTCATTTCCTCTGCCCTGTGAAGCTGGTCAAGGACATACATTTGTAGACGCACAGACTT
The DNA here is from genome assembly GCF_001952655.1 of Monopterus albus. Taxonomy (NCBI): domain Eukaryota; kingdom Metazoa; phylum Chordata; class Actinopteri; order Synbranchiformes; family Synbranchidae; genus Monopterus; species Monopterus albus. The sequence continues at coordinate 588,086 of NW_018128118.1, forward strand.
CGACACATGGTAATGCACAAGCACACGCTCTTTAAATATAAGGATAGAGACATGCAAACTGCACACACCTCAAATAAAGACACAACCCAAGATGAAGAAGGAACAAATGCAGCATATTTGTGTGTTCATAAGACAGCCTACATTTGAATTCCTATGGAAGAGGATTACAGCAATGATTACAGCAGAACTGGTCAGAGTATTTACATGATGAAACAGATTTCCAAGTGGGGGAAATCCTGCCACCATATTGGGTCGCTCCCACTGCATATAAAATTCATACTGTATCTAACACGGAGAATCACACAACAGTACACTCACCATTACAATATTTATAGCCAACTTTGATTATCTTTGGCATGACAGTGTTCATACTGGTCATGGAACAGTTTTATAAAACTCTGGAAAGTTGGTCATCGGCCATCACAAATTCTATCACTGAGCATTTTTCCACACTTTTTTTATGACTCTGTGAAAGTGATAACTGTGGCCGGAGACATCGTGTTTTTGGGTTATCTGTCCATCCGTCTGTACAAACCTTGTGAACATGATACGGGAATGTCTTCAAATTTGGCACAAGTGTCCACTTGGACCCAAGGATGAACTGATTAGATTTTGTTGGTCAGAGGTCAGTGACTTCACTTTTGTCCCATGCCTGTGAATTGAACTGGTTGGCAGAGGGATACAAACACGAAGCAGTAAGTCTGGTTTCATTTTTATTTCAGGCATTTTAACTAATTTGTGTAAAGTGCAGAGACAGAGCAAGATTCACATCAGAGCGCAAAGTGTTTTAAAAAGAACTTGGTTTCCACTGAGGAGTCCAGTGTAATAAAAGCAAGCTTAAATCTCATTAGGTCACATTACTTTCTTGTGTGGATTAGACTGATAGTAAATTATCTAAAAGCTACATTAAATTATTTTTAACTTCTCTACCTTTATTAAACTAAAGCTACTCTGCCTAATGTTTTTTTTTCCAGCTCCTAGAGTCTAGTGAGACTCAGAACACAC
>NW_018128118.1:589151-589946 GCF_001952655.1 Monopterus albus
AAAGTAAACTATGGATGCCTCGTTGCAACATACTGTACAAAAAATGATTGTGCATGTCACTAAGCTTGGAAGCAAAATGGACAATGAAACGTCTGGAGGGAACAGTCATAAGTCATTACTTATACAATTTTGTGTTATGTAAATAATGTCTATGCTGCTAACATGCTGCTAACCTGATTAGGTCCCATACATCCCTTTTTATTTGTTCATATTTTATGTTATGTTAGCAGACACGATCAAGCGTGTCAGTGCGTTGGAAACGCGTGCTGTTCATGGCGATGTATTGTCGGATGCAACGGAGACCGACCACAGTATCTCTTTGGCAGGTGAGCAGTCGAAGGTGTTGGGTGGCCCCAAAGGGTCCGAGGGTCTGGTGCCACCTGCGGGGGATAGGGCTACTCTATTGGAACACTCTGGAGAAGCATCGCCGCCCGGTTCCCCTACGTGGAGCTTGGTGGCTAAAAGGGGGCAACGTCAGCTAAAGAACCCAGCTGGTGTTAGGCCTGCTCCTCGCGTAGGCATTACCCTAGCAGGTCAGAGGAAAGCTGGCAAATCTGTTGTGGGTACCGGAGCAGCTGGAACTATCAAAACGATTAAGACCAAGATGGTCAGTGTCTTTGCTACAAAATTCTCACCAGACTTGGAAGCCGAAGTTTTACGTACTTATTTGAAAGAAAAACTTGGGCATGACGTCATGTGTCATAAAATTGTTTCGCAGACAAGTAACAAAACTTTGGGGGATGTGAACTTTCCCAGAAGATTTTGCATTATGGGTCTTAAAGTAATCTCATATAA
>NW_018128118.1:590911-591868 GCF_001952655.1 Monopterus albus
CGTTATGTGTAATGATCCTAATTGTACAGATGCTAACCACAAGACAGATATCTCTTCCATGTATCTTGGTATTGTCTGGGCATTGTTGGACGCGAGTGTGCCGTTTCACGGGGATAAAGGGAAGCGAAAAACTATGCCTGGCTGGAGCACCTATGTGGCCGTCTTTAAGGCTGAAGCCCGGGAGGCTACAGCTTCCTGGGCTCTTGCCGGTAAACCCAGATCTGGGCCAATATTTGAGCTTAAAAAGCGTGCAACTGCGAAATATAAATATGCCATTCGGTTTATTGTGAAAAATGAACAAAAGATGAGGTCGGACTCTTTGGCGAAAACACTGATAACGAACAATATGAAATCATTTTGGGATTTTGGAAGAGTGAATGACTAAAACCTGAGTATATTGCTTAAGGTCAGGTAGTCTTGTAGGTAAAAAAAAGAGAACCAGTTTTGGACAGTATGGCCTACAGGCTAACAGGTGCTTGTCGCCAGATGCTTGGCTGTCACTCTACTGGCCTGGACCACATCTCTGCTGAACATCTGAAGTACGCCAGTCTCAGGTTGTCCCCTCTTCTAGCCATTTGCTTCACTGCCTCTGTTATGCACTGGTTTCTGCCTGACTCTTTGATGTCAGTACTGTTGGTTCCTATGGTGAAGGATAAAGCAGGGAAGGTGGGCAGCTCGGGTAATTATAGACCTATTGCACTTGCTAATATTCTCTCAAAAGTTGCTGAAGACCTTCTTTTGAATAGGTTTCACAATCTTATTAGCTCTACTGCAAACCAATTTGGGTTTAAAACTAGCCATGGCAGTGACATGTGTATATTTGCCCTAAAAGAATTAGTCAGTAAATATAAAAGCAAAAACTCCTCTGTAATCATGTGCTTCTTAGATGCCTCCAAAGCTTTTGACCGAGTGAATCACAGGAAATTATTCCAGAAACTGTGTGACGCCCAAGTACCT
>NW_018128118.1:592716-600134 GCF_001952655.1 Monopterus albus
AGTGAATTGTTCGTGTCATCTCGAGTTAGTACATTTTCCGCTGTTTTAAGAAACCTGATGTTTAAATTTATTTGTCGCTTGAATGGTTCAAAAAATCATATCATTTTATTGTTGACTAATGTTGCACACAGTGACATGCATTTTACTTCGGTTCTCTGGAAACACTGGTATACCTGTCTTTTAAAGGGGCAGTAGTTTTATGGGTGTTCTTGTGCTCTCGTTTTTATGTATTTTCTGTTTTTATTGTTTCGAATTTTAAACTGTTCTTTTATTGCTTTTATTTGTTTTGAACCTGGACCTTGAGTCTGTAATAATAAAAATGTCAATCTGTCAATCAATTTTGTGTTATGTAACTAGTATTATGTAACTGTGTCTTTTAAGCCAAGAGCTTCCAGAAAAGATTTTTCTTGTGCTATGCATAATGACAATAAAGATTCTTGACTTGAAAATGCAGCCTCCAGTTCAAAGTTAGCATTGGCTGACTAAGAAGTACATTTGTCAGTCCATTACCGTAATTTCCGGACTATAAGCCGCTACTTTTTTTGCTTCATGCACACACCCCATATCATGGAAAACACATGACGAAATGCATATGATGCAGCTTTCAAGTTAAAGGCGATCGATCTGGCTGTTGAAATATCTCCTGTTACAACGTGGACACCTTCAAACTGTTTTTTCGTTTTAAATTTAGTGGGTGCGGCTTATATACAAGTGCGCTCAATAGTCCATAAATTATGGTAAAACACTCTGCTGCTTATGTGACACAAAGCACTAACGTTGCACAAATCATGAATTACTCCCAAAGTAGAATCATATTAATTCAAAACAAAGGTAAAATTTTGACTATGTCAAGTTGTTAATGTAATCCAAAAAAAATTTTTTTGATTTAGATACTAACGCATTCAGAAGGAAGAACCCGAAATCTGAATCAAATACGAGTCCTTTGGCTGCTTTTAACACAACACTGCAACTTGATCACAGAAAGCCAAAATTATGTTAACCCAGGGTTTCACTCTTTCTTTGTCCTACTCTCTCTGTGCAAAAGAACGTGGCCTCTTCAAATTTCACAGCCACTGTCTCGTACCTTTAGCTGCCGAGAGCTCATCCATGGTTCGCTGTTTGAAAAATGCTTCATATAACCTTTTACTAGGTGGTAGGCAGGACTAATTTATAGACCATACTTTGAAAACACAACACAGAGAAGCTGGAATGACAGCAGACAGACTGTAGACGGCACAATGTCATAGCGGAAACATCTCACATCCTGTCCCTTTGTCAACTAAATTGTCAATGTGTAAAATCTTAGTTATTACACATTTAAGCTTGGTGACATTGTGAAATGATCATTTTCACCATGAAATAGATTTCTTTTTGTACCTTTTTACTTTCTACCTCCCTACTTGACTTTGTCTCTATTATGGCATTTCCACTTTGAAATATGCAGTGTGACAGGTGAGACTGGGAGGGGTTCACCACCCCCACACATACAACCTTCTATTGTCTGTAGTATCATTGTGGTCTATACATGTGTTGAGGGTCTGGTGTGTGATTATAGATGGATCTGTGAGTATGTGTTTCACATGTTGTGTGCCTGTCTGCTTTTGGCGCCTACCTAGCACAGGAAGTATGGGGTCACAATGTCTGGATGGGAACCAGGCAGCCTCCTTCGCCTTTAGCTATTCAGACACTGATACTTTGCTTTTAAATCCACAGCACATAGGATGGGGGAGGGGTGTACATAATGGTGCTGTATGCTTATTTGCCAGTGAAGGTGACTGAGTGCTTGTCATATTTTATAAGTACATACCGTATGCTTGTGTGTGTGTGGTCCTGTGAAAAGCCACCATGTGGGGATCACGTGTTCCACAGTCAGATAAAGAAGTCTTTGTCAGCAGATGTTAAATATGCAGCTCAAGTCACATACATCCACTTCCTCACACGCACTACACATATACACATACACTCTACAGCAAATACAGCACATACACACACTGTAACCCATATGAACACACTACTGCTCTTTCACATGCTGTATCTAAGCTCACTCACAAACGCACCTAGTGTGGCTGGTTGCAAATTAGACATTTCCATTTTCAGCCTCTTATATTTATTAGGTATGAAGTCATTGTGGTTTGGAGCAAACCCACACATACAGTAGCATGATTATAAATGCCTGAGTCAGTACTTTTGGTATGTGACAGTTAACTTAAATGGCATTGTGCAACTGGATAGCACAGTTTAGTGTTTCTGCACAGGTATGTGGGCTTGGCAGGGCTTGTCTGACCACACTCCATCTCTGTCTCACATACACAGTCACATGCATGCTCGACCCCAGTGACAGTAAGAGGGCATCCTTGGCTAGTGGCTACATCCTTGAATGCACCTTCCTCATACACACTTCTTTCCCCCTCTTCATGTTGCATACAAAAGACAAGACTGACCCAGTTTTTTTTTAGAGGTAAGGAAAGCGATGTTGTTATGACCCATAATTAGTCTCCACTTACTGTATCACCTTCAGCAAAAACATCACTTTCTTTTCTCCTTTTTCCAAAGTGTTTATTTTGCTGGGATGCCTCGGGCCACATTTCTCCGACTGTAAGTGTGTTTGTGTGTGCATGAAGCGAGTTTGGGCATGCCTGTTGCCTGCTCCTCTTCCCTCTACTGTTTTTGAGCTACCAGGTGTGTGTGTCAGCATAGACAGTGTTTGCTGCTTGGTGGTTTGAGTTGTGTTGCTGACAACAGTATAACTTGCTTATTATAAGCACAAGCAGTGTCCCTTCAGGTCTGTCTGGTATTTGAATGTGACTGAATCAGGATTCAACCATTTTGCAGTCTAGTTATCTATACAGCCAGATGTGCAGTTTTAGATGTCCTTTGTTGGCAGTCAAATAAACCACGGTTTTAATAAAAGTTTGTAACATCTGTAAAGTCTTTCTGAGGGTTTCAACCAGACAAATGGAAACTTTGGCCTAATGGCAGTGCTAAAAGAAGTTTTCAAGTTCCCGACTGGTTGGTGTGTTGTTTTTGCTTAGTCATAAACATCTCAAGTAAAGGCGTTTGTGTTTTGCTCAGTGTTTCTTCACTCAAATGCATTAGATGCTGTTTTTAGGGATGGATTACTCAGTGCTTCAGGGTTTGATGGCAAAGCTCTGTTTTATTTTGGAGGATTGACATCATAAGACTATGATAGCATCGGGTGCTGTCTATAGCTGTGCTCTGCTCAGCTGCTGTGGTGTGGTTTGTCTGAGAGTCTGAGAGGTTTGTCTGGTGTGTGCAAGAGAAAAGGAAAAGGGTAAAATCAGTCAAGTGTTAAAAGGATTATTTTCATCAAACACTCATTTACATGTGCTTCCTCAGCTACACACACACACACACACAGTTATTCTCTTCACAGGTTTTTATTTTGGCAGCAACCAGAGCCAGGCTGCTTTCATTAGCGTCTGTCTAAACACAATTTATTACCAACTGTTCAGTCTTGTCTTCTCTCCTTCTCTCTGTGTGTCTGTCTCTCTTCCTATTTGTCTGGTTGTGGTCTCACTGCTGCTGGATTTTCAGACAGTCCCTGGGTGTGTTGGTGTTGCTTCAGTCTGTGAGTCTGTCTGTCACCTACTACTCCTCCTCCTTCACGTGGGTGTCTTTTTCCTGCTTGTCCCCAAAGAGAGAGGAAGTCGGTCTGTCTTGTCTGTCACTTCATCTATCCATCCGTTTCTTGTGTGTGTGTGTGTGGGAGTGTGAATGGGTGTAATGGTTTGTGAACCAAGCTTGGTTTTGACCATGACCTTTTACTGAGTCTGTGTGGCAGAAGTTTGCCAAGCCAAAATGGCTCACAACCAGGCAGCTTGACGCTCCCCCTCACTGTGTGTAACTCTGCCAGCTCTGGCCTCACAAACATATGCATGTTTACAGGCCAGTGACACACAGAACAGACTTGTTGCCTTTCTTATGTGTGCACACAAAAATAAGATGTCCTCCACAGGTTAAATCTAGTTTTTTGAGCTGGAGTGGTTTGACATTTGATATACGCAGCTTTTCAAATAACAGATCTGATAGAATATGAAAACACAAATGTTTTAATGACTCCATTTAAGATTGGAAGAGATGTGTAGAGTGTATAAAACTATTAGTTCAACTAACCACACCCCTTTGTCTTCAAACAGTGCCCAATTTTAAATGTCCTTATCTACCCACATCCTGATCACACAATCAGGTTGAGGATGCGGTGTGACAGCATTCCAAGGATCTGAACAAAGTGTCCCGGCTCATATCTAGCACTTTGTGTGTGTGCTAATCAGCACGTGCATTATAGTATCCACCCCTGCACTGGTGACTTTATAAAAGGTTCATTTAAAGAAAATCTGTCCTGACTGACTGCCCATAAACTCACCATAGCAAGCACAGCAGACAAATGGACATGGCACAGAGACATGCAGCCAGACAGTGAATTTAGACTGAAAGACAATGAGCAAGAAAACCCTGTCATTTACCACCGCTCCAGTAGCAGCCTGCTATTTTTGTATTTGTGTGTAGGTATGATGAATGTTGCCCTAACATGAAGAGACCTACTGAATCACCAGTGAGTAAGGGCTGGGGAAGCTCAAGCAAGGCTGTTCTACTTTAGGCCATGCAGGCTCACACATGCTGAGGAGGTGTGTGTGTGTTCTTGTACTTGCTATATAGTGTGGATCAAAAATTATCTTTTGCTACAGAGTGAAGACATTTTTGGAACGTGAGGACATTTTGGCCAGTTCCTCACTTTCTGCAACACCTTTTTGAAGGTTAAGATTTGCTTTTAGGGTTCAGGTTAAAATTAGGTTTAAGTTAGGTTAAGGGTTATGGTTAAGCATTTAGTTCTGATGGTTAAGGTGAGGGTAAGGAGCTAGTGAAAGCATTATGTCAACGAGTGTCCTCAAAATGATACAAGTACACATATATATGTGTGCATGTGTGTGTCATATGGCAAAAGTGTGTGCACCTAATTGCATATGTCGGTAGGATTGTATGTGTTTGTACAATAGATCAGTGTTTTGGAGGTTGAGCATTTAGTCTGTTGTTTCTAAGAGGGTTTTTGCATTAGGCATGAGTGTTTTGAACTGTGCCTGAGCACGATTGAACCTCCCTCCCCTCTCCACCCGCAGGTCTGCTTTCACATTAGTAACATCGATCCATGCCGCAGCACACTTGCGTATGTGCATGGTCCAATACAGTAGGTGGCGGTATGCACAGTTGGTTTGCAGTCCGCCAAGAAGAACAAAGAAGCAGCAACCACTCATGCCTTCAACGCGGTGGCATTTGTTTCTGTTCTGTTTTTATTATTTTTGAGACATAAACAACGACCCTCTCATCTGCCTTCCTACTTCCATCCTGCAGCTCAGAGGATGAAACGGGCCTGTGCTGCACAGACACAGCGGTTTCTGAAGAGACGGAGTCAAAAAGTTATGATGTCACATAGCAGCCTACTTCCTTGTTTGATCATGGCTGTGTTCACATCTCCCACAGACTGTGCTCAAGTACACATGAATCATGCTCAAGACCACCTCTTCAAGTGGATGCAGGCATGGTGCCCGAGTTCGCTATGCTTGTGTTTACACTGATCAGAATGAACTTTGGGGTCAAATGTACTTGGATCCACCCTAAGGCTTGATTTATGGTTCTGCGCTGAATCTATGACATAGGTACAATGTAAGTAACATATAGCCTCGTACAATACACCATAGCCTACACCGTAGCCTGACGTGCACTTTTCCAGAAAAGCAACTACAAGTCATGGCAATGCAGACTGCTGTGATTGGTTGCATCACATTTCCTTGTTCATGTCTCTCAGTGGCCGGTCAAGCACAGAAAATCCCCCTTGTTCTGCCTCAGTTGGTTCAGTGATCATACAGACCATCTCCTCTGGCGTCTTCTCTGTTATCTATGTTGTATTAATTTCAGTAAAAGTAACTGCTGTTCAACATCTGTGTTGATCTTGATAGTAAATGGTGAAGGAACACAGCACAGTGTCATAGAATCCCCACTGCCAACTAACGATTTGGTGGTGTAATTGCAGGGCTAGTGTACATTGAAAGCACTATGTAGATTCAACACAGAACCATAAATCAAGCTTTAGACAGTAGCAATGTTGACAGTTTTATAGATTTTCTAATAAAAGATGGTGTGTTTAGCCAATCACCTTGATGATTTTGCCCATTTTCTCCAGCTGTGAAACTCCTTGTTGTGGTCTGATAGCCAAACAGTTGCATTTCATATCACATAACCTCCATTTAGAGTCCATCCAGGGACCTTTGCTGCATGTCATGCTTGACTCTCCCCTCTTGTTTCCTGTCTGCCTCTTCCCCCGCAGCCGTACCAGATAATAGCGATTAAATGCAAACATGCCAAACAAATAGTTTAGCCAGTAAGACAGTAGACATTCAGGTGTGCAGAGATGTTTATTTGATTAAGAAGATAGTGATTTACAAACAGTGCAGTGAGGCAGTGCTTTCACAGATGCTAGTGCTACATGAAAAAATATAGTCCCTTCATTTACTACAATTATAAGATAAGATCATCCTTTATTGTCATTGTAACACATGCAACAAAATGATTAAATTTTTAGTGACCTCCAGGCAGTACAGCAATAGAAAAAACATATATGAAATAAGACCATATAAAAAAACAAAAAACAGACCAGCAGTGTCTGGGAGATGTTGTTCTTCCTGAGCACCTGTAGGATGATGCCATATCTTTCCAGGGATGTAAAATCTTGCCTTATATTAAAGACAAAAAAAGTTTAATTTATATCACATTTCAAAACAAACATTACAAAGTTATTCACATTAAAAGCATGATTGAGTATATAAACTATGTTGTGTTTTTCCATCAGATGAGCCATCCTAATACTCCTGGGTTATATTTCAGCTTCCCACTGTACCTGTACTGTACCTTCCAACAGAGCCCCACACTTTTAAACACAGTGTTGTTTTTGGTCTGAATGCCAGGTTAGACGACTCTGCATAATTCAAAATGCTAAATTTTCTTTCTCATGTTTTGTCTGGGCCAAAGACTTCACTCCACTCTCCTCCTCCCCCCATCCCTTCGTGCTTCTTCCTCCCCTCTGCTCTCTACCTCTTGAGCAGAGTCTCTGTTGCTCCACCCCTCTGCCTCTCTCTCTGCACTGGTTAATGTCAAAGGGAGCTGCTCCCACTGGTTAACCTTTACAGACAAAAGATGAACACCACTTTCTATATCTTTGTCTCTCACTCTGCCCTTCATTATTTCTCTTGTGTTCTGCAGTCTCTGTCTCCATCTGTCATTGCCTCTTCAATACAAAGATAAATTTAAGTGTATCTTTGCCTCTTTATGCAATTTTGTCTCTTATTCCTTGTCACACTCACTCCTTTCCTCCCACATTTCAAGGTCTCTCTCTCTCTCTCTCTCTC
>NW_018128118.1:600178-637483 GCF_001952655.1 Monopterus albus
GTTACACCCTCCCCCTCATTCCCTGCCCACAATCTTCATAGAGAGCAGAGTCAAGTGACTATGTCAAAGCTTGTGACATTTACTCAGTGTGTCATGAAAGAATCTATTCCACCTTTGCAACAGTTCAGCCTCCAACACACACTTGCCCTCCTGTGTTTTTTAAAGTAGCCCTACTCAAAATGCACCCACATTCTCTCTCACCCACCTTCATTACCACACACAGTAGGTCCACCTTTACAGTGTGACCAGCTGTGGCCCTTAGGGGGGGTGTGATCTTTGACCTAGAGTTCAAAGGTTGGGAGCTTTAACCACCAGGCTGCAAGATCAGTGAAGGCTGAGCCAGCTATCTGCCTTGTGTTGACACAACTGTCACACAGACATGCACACAGATTATGCTAGGGATGTTGCAAAGGTTCTTTGTATGCATGTCGCAATACAAAAACATCAATAAGATATCCTAACAGAACATAAGTCAATATATGTTGTTGTTCTTGACATAAACAAACCAGTGCTGAAAAGAGGAATAAAGTACAAGTATTACACAGCTAGTCATACATTGTCACTGAATTTTTAATTGTATTGTGATTAAATTGAGTCATACACACCATATTGTGCATCGAACTGGATCCAGAAAACATAGTCCCATCCCTAATGTTCAGTAGAGAAACATGGATGAAGCAGTGTGTGGGTGTGTTTTATATCACAGCCCTGTACAGTATGTAGAATGCTTGAGCAAGAGAAAGAAATACAGGAGATATACAAGAGTAAGAAAGGAAGGATGAGAGGAATGAAAGGGCGAGAGGGTTGGCCTACAGATTGTGAAAGGAGGAGAAAGATGACAAGTGGATGGGTTATATGTGTAGTGTGAAGATGATGACGAGAGGTGATGATATACAGGTTGTGACTAGTGACAGCCACAATCATGAAACTGTTTAAAGGGCATATTCTGTGTGTGAGTGCGTCTGTGAGAGTATGTGTGGGTTCATTTGTGTGTAATCATGCCTACTTTAATGTTGGAGTACATCACAGGTGCTGTGTGTTCTCAGGATGGACATGGAGGAGTGTGTTTTTATGAGTGTGTGTTAGGGTAGGAGACGTATACCAGAGTGCCACCTGTTCTCAGTCATGTGGCCCGGCGCTGACACTATGAGTCAGAGAACAGACGGCACACGAGGATCACACACACACACAGTTGGCCACAGCACTGGTCCAGGCCCTCCTGTGCATTTTGGCTGACACACAGACACCGTGGTTTCATACACCACACCATATTACGTACTGTATCAGTAACATCATGGCCACAGTCAACAAATGTCAAGTGTGCATGATGAAACAAGCAAAGGGAATATAAAAGAACTCTGGTTGTCCTTGTGATCTCAACTAGAATTTTGATGAATTGTCAGAAGTGTTTGACCTAGCTGTCACAAGGTGGAAATAGAATTGCTTCTTCTCATTCCCAACACACATCACTGTAGTCCAATATTAAGCTGCAGATTTATGGATAAAGTCGATTGTTGTGACCAAGCTCAATTTTGATGGATAGAAAAGGGTACACTTTACTTAATGTTGGCTTCAGCCCACAGTGACTTTTTGTGTAATGCAACAGAATCCAGTTGTGTCCAGCTCCTGACTGCTGCTGCTGCTGTTTGACCTCTAGACTGACCTTTGTTCCTCCATATTGTGGTTTCAGGAGGTAGGAGGTGTCATGGTGGCCTGCTGAAAAAGACAGACTAAATTACCCATGATCACTAGGTATCACTAGGTAAGACTTTGATTTAGCTCCTCTGCTTTCATCCCACGCTGTTTCTGTCTTACTGACTTGTTTCATCCACAAATACACACCTCTGTGCCTACACATATACATAATGCTGTACTGCAAATTGTATGTTTTTAATATAACAAACGATTTAATACTTTTCATGTGGTTTTTCAATTGTTTTGTTCACCTAATATATTTGAAAATAAGTATTTAATATCAGGTAAGTACATTATGGAGGTAAATATTGTACAATGTGTTCACACACACACTGTTGTACAGTATGTAGGTTAAAATGATAGAGGAGTCAAGTAGCATGTCAAAAGAGTGAATAAGACAGGAGTAGGAGTAAAGCACAATGAGTATCTTATGTACACATGGATTCTTTAGTTAAGCAGGTAGTGAGTTGTGAAATAGTGGGTGTGAGTGGACTGCCTCTTTATAGTCTCCCACACACTCCAAAGAGTTGTGGACAGCCTCTTTCACCTTTTTCCTCTTCAAAGCCCCATTAGAAGAAGAAAAAGGGTAAATGATTTGTTTGCTCTTTCTGCCAGCAACAAATCTTCAAGCAATACCCCAAAGCCCCTTTTGGCCAGGCACCCCTGCCCAGGAATTTGCCTGCTGTTTCATATTTAAGTGTCATGTCTGAACAAAGCGTAGCTCACTAAGTGTTACCGGCAATTTTATGTTGTTGGTCCTAGTTAAATAGCTGGTTACGTTCTAACCGGCTACATGTCTGAATTGCAATGGTCAAATTGCATAAGACATACTTTCACACAACGTTTTCTCTGATCGACCACCGCTGCACGCACTTCTTTCTTGGTGGTTGTGGATTTAGGACCGGCAGTGACATTTGGGCACAAATATAAAAAGAACGTAACAACAGTAACTTATAAAAGGTTTGTTTTGAACTGGTACAGAGAAGACACAGTTTAGCAGCGTGAGAATAAAAAATGGCTGGAAACTGGTCCCACACTGAAGTCAGAACTGGTCATCTGTGCAGAGCAGAAATTTACTAACAAGATAAAATGTAATCGTGCTTTGTACTTGGCTCGCATGATGTTGGATATTGTGTAAATGCTGTGGCTGTACCCAGCTAGGTCCTGTTTGAACAAAGCCTTGCTGGCAACTCTGTGTGAATGCTAAAAAGGCAACTGCTACATGGCTACATGTGACCTGCAAATTCATGGCTACCATGTCTGAAAAGGGGCTCAAGAGTGTGGTGTGTGTGTGGTAGAGTTTTCTATTAACTTACACAAAGTAATAGATGCCAAAATCATCCATCTGTCATCTTAGATATATCTGTTGCTGCCAAAATAAGAGCCAAAGCAAATAGACAAATAATGGATCCTTAATTATCAGAGAGTTGATCATAAACAATTTGATTTTCAGGTACTTGTTTTAGAGTAAGCAAAAAGCCAAAAAATTCACTGGTTCAAGATTCTCACATAAGAATATTGTCCTTGGGTCTCATGATAGTAAGAACAAAACAAGCAGTGTGAAGAATGTAACACCTCTGAGAAAACTGTGATGGGTGTAATTCATTATTCTGACATTTTATAGACCAAACAGTAAATCAAGGAAATTATCATCAGGCAATCAATAATGAAAATAAGCATTAGGCACATCCCTAATTATAATATTGCATGTAGATTCTGAAATTTTAAGAATTAAACATGATCAGATTCATTAATCCCAGTTTAATTTTGCAGGCATCAGTGTTCAACACAGCCAGTGCACACAAAGCAACAGAGTTCAACCAATGTTGGCATTTACACTAATACTACCTGATAGATTTCCACACTAACCTCCACAACAACTCTAAGTAGTTATGGACATGGTTACAGTACTGTTGAAAGCAGTTTAGTGATTTTATATTATATTGAATGTAAGTTTCACCAGTCTTTCACACACAGTTGCCAGCCATGGTCCACTTCATTCTAGATGAGTCACCATTTAACTTCTGGGCTGCTGCAGACTTGTTTTCATGGCACAGAATGGATACTGCTTGTTTAAATTTGGCATAGTCCGTGCTAACGTATTAGCTTGTTGCACCATGGACACATGGATGATTTTGGTGTCTCAAAAATGCAAGTCTTCCTCTAAGAGTCAGCTGAACTTTTTAAGCTCATCTAAGGTGGATTTACTTTTCATGATGTATAACTTTATTATAGTGAGAATATTAAGCAGGACTGGAGTGCTTAAGCTACAGTTAGGATTAGCTGGTTCTTTTGAGTAAGTATAGAGAAATCTGTGTTCCCTGTCGGCCTGTCTCTCCTTGAATAAGGGCCCTAATTATCCTGGCTGCAGCACTCCATTCAGCTGGCTACTGCTATACAGTATGTGGGTGTGCTAAGCCAGTCTGTCTGTCTGACTGCCTGTGTGACTGTCTCCTTGCGGTGTGACTGTGTGTCAGTACGTGCGTGGAGGTGATTATTATCGTGTCTGTCGGTCTCTGTGTACCCAAAAGGCTGACTCACGGTGTGCCACATGTACACACACACACAAACACACACAGTCCCACACACAAGCCTACATATCAGAGGCTGAGAATGAGAAGTACCATTTGTACCAGGGAGAGATTCTCCTACGACTGCAGAGCGCATGCATACTGATGGTGGTCTATTTGTTAAATGGCAGTATGTGGCTAGTATGACAGGAATATCATATATACTGTGTGTGTGTGTGTGTATCTATAATATGTATATGTATATAGGGAACATAAAGCCAAAGAAGGTTTTGTACTGTCTGAGAGACACAGGGACACCTCAGATGATTTTTGTCCTGTTGTTGAGACAAATATATATATATATGCATGCAAAGATGCCCCTGAGACAATCCAGCACATAACAGCAGGGTGCAAGATGCTAGCAGGCAGGGCATACATGGAACGCGATAACCAAGTGGCTAGCATAGTGTACAGAAGCATCTGTGAGTACAGGCTGTAAGTCCCAAAGTCAAAATGGGATGCACCTCCAAAGGTGATTGAGAATGATCAAGCTAAGATCCTGTGAGACTTCCAGATACAAACTCACAGACTGGTAATGGCCAATCAACCGGACATAGTAGTGGTGGACAAACAGAAGAAGAAGGCCGTAGTGATAGATGTAGGAGTCCCAAGCGATAGCAACATCAGGAAGAAGGAACTCGAGAAATACCAAGGGCTGAAAGAAGAACTAGAAAAGATGTGGAAGGTGAAGGCAAAAGTGGTCCCCATGGTAATAGGAACATTGGGGGCTGTGACCCCCAAACTGGGAGAGTGGCTCCAGCAGTTCAGATCAGATATAATTTCCCACTCGCCCCCCACTTCGGGACAGTCTTTTATTCCTTCCTTCACGCTCGGGTCCTCTACCAGAGTGTGTGTAGGGGTAATCCAAAGTTTGAAACAGAGATTCCCAAATTGTTTTCACTTTACTAATGGTCTCCCACCACACTCTTGTAGTGCAGTTGCACACACTGGCACATATAAAGCAGGCAAAGTCACACACTTGAGACAGCGGACTCTCTCTCTCAACACACCTAATGGAAAGGTGTGGTGTGAATTCACACACTGGGAGCAATATGAGAATACAATATGGCTGCAGCAAACTGAAATTACTTTCTTCATACACACCAGCATGAGCAATATTTGCATGAATAGTGCAATCAGTCTGTTTTAGTGCAGCAGAGACCAGTGCAGAAATAGAATGGGCAATATACACAGTGAGAAGCAGAAAATATATTGTTTCAATATAGAATGCACTAACATATAACTCTGTGTTGGATAATTATGGACTGTAGTAATTTAGGATGTACTAGCTTTAAGATGATGCATATAAGAAAGTCTGAGCTGAATCAGTGTATTACAAATATACGTAGATTATTATTGCAGGTTTTTAGAGTACTGTCATTACATCACCTAAATAGTTACTGTAACATGTACTATGTACTGACATACTATAGCATTGTCAGCCCTTAGCAAACAAAAACAAACCATCCATAAATGAATACAGTGCCTCCCAGTGTCCCCCAGTCTGCTGCATCCCTCTTCTTTCTCAACACAAAACACATCATTGAACACTTGACAATAGACTTCAGATCCACCCTGGTGGTACATATTACACACGCCATGCACTCACTGCATCAGGGATTTGAATCTAGCATACACAAAACCCCTCTTGTCACTCTTCCCTGCGTACTAAAGGTTATTTCAAAATATACTGCAAGTATATGAGAGAACACATGGAGAGGCTGATATGTATGAAGCCAGAGATAAGTTACATAACGTGTGTGTGTGTGCATGTGTGAATGAATGTTGTGACCATAAATAAATTGTGTGTGCCAGTTTTGTGTGTATCATTATGTCATTGTCTCGGCATCATCCATGACACACTCCCATCCTCCCTGTGGTGGCTTAAAAAAAAGCGAGGGAGAGATGCATACTGCTGGTTGTACCAGTGTGGCTCTTTGGCATCGTTACAGGGTACAGGATGGTTACATTGGTGAGAAAAGGCTGGAACAAATGTTTCCGGCCTTAGGGTGACCCAGTAGTGTTTTTCAAAGCCTTGTTTACTTCCTCTGAACACACAGCATATACAGCAATTCTTGTACTTCTGTGTGTACAGTCATGTCCATGTCCCTCATGAGACAGTAACAAGAAATTGATTGGCCTCATAAGTCAGGTTTTATTTGTAGGCTGAGCTTGCAAAACCTTATAAACATTATACAAGGTTTCCAAACCTGTAGCCTTTCTGCAAAAGTTGACATTTTTATATCCATATGAGCTGTGCAGCTCTGCAAAAGGAACTCTGGGGGGTGGGACAATCCACCGGTCATCTGTGGGTGGGTGTGTTTACTGTGTACATTTTCAGTAGTGAAATCCATCAATTTCATCCCATATTATTAATTGATCAGCTCTCTGATGACTCCCATCTTTCTCTGAAAGTGAGATTTTTATTTACAAATTGTGACTGTGTCAGATTATCTGGAGAAATTCTTGATGTCTGACATCCTTGATGGCAAAGCTCACTGTACAAACCATTCAGGTGGATGTCTTTTTACAAGTTGACTGAGAAGTGTAAAATGGGTATGTCTGAGCAAAGGTCTAAATTGAAGTACAGTACCTGTAAGGTGGTAAGTAGCCATCTTATCAGTGGTTTAAGCTATAACTAATGCTGTCATTAGTGATGAATAAATCATTTACCAGTGCTGTGTGAATCACTTATGAGACCACTTTATGAGACCAACCTTTGGGTCTCCAGGCACATTTGTGTAGTGTCCCTCTGACAGGTGCACTGCCTGGAAGAGGTTGCAAAGGATCTGGACCAAATTCGATTTATTAACAGCTTATTATGCATGTATTAATGTTGTAAGTGATCTGTAAATAATTTCCAAATTATTTAATTTTAAAAAGCCATATATTAAGGTGCCTGTTTCCAGGTATATATATTTCTAAAATATCAGGGAAAATGTAAATTAAAACATAGTGAATGTGTTTGTGTCTTCTAACAGAGCTTGGTCAATGATAGGTTTACATACATTTTTCAAAATGATTAAATGTCTGTTTCAGCAGTGCAGATCTGTGTATAATCCATGTACAGTAGGTGATGCTGTAAACCCTATACATAACAGGTAGTAGGTTTCCTTTACAGTGTAACCTAAGCTGCATTGACCCATACAACGATAAGAATCAACAGTGTAGATTATAACTCCTACATAAGATGATTTTAGGGTGTTGTGTTATCGTGGCGCACAAAACATCTGATCATTACACTGTGTGTAAAGGGATGCTACTCTTCCTTATCCAAAAATAGACGGCCACATAAATATGTTCCAGGCTGTTCACCGAGTCTAACAGCCGGTCACGAGTCAGCCTAAACCCTGCAGTGAAATCAGAACGACAGAGGAATAAAACCCTGAGGAGTATGCAAGAGGAGCAGCTCCGGTACCGGTAGTCGGACTCGTGCCAGTTTGAGCTGTCAGGGAATTCCGGGGCCGTGGGGTGACGTCACGTGTAAGCGTGCGCCTGTTTCGCTGTGCGTGTGTGCGTGGCTCTGTCCCTTTAAAACGGAGCTCAAGCGCAATACGATCCCTGCCCGGCAGCTTGTGTGTGTGAAGGCACTGGGGGAAAGAGCTCGACGCGGAGAGGTACACAGAGACCCGGGTATCGCTGCACGACAAAGGCGGCCATCTATCGGAATAAAAACCAGAACCTAGAGGAGAACCGGCCTTCCCCGGACAGAGGAGAGGCTCTCCGGCTGTTAACCGGCTAGAGTTTCAAGGGCGCTTCGAGAGGAAACGACGGAGACCGATAAGGATTATCGTGCTGTAGCTGTCCTCCGCTCAGCCGGCTGGTCGGGAATTGCTCTGCAGACTCAGAGCTCCAAACTTACGGATAAAAGACTAAAGACGACCGGTGGAGCTGAAGGAACCGGACACGATCCTCTTTTTGGAAATAATTTTATTTCTGGAGCGTCTGTTTGAAATACTTGCCTGAACGGTGAGTAGTGAGAGTGAACCCGGGGCATTTAAAAGTCTAGTCGAGTTTGTTTTGGTTGTAATCATCCAAGTTAGTGGCGTGACAGTTTAGTGTGTTCGATACCTTTAGATACAATGTGGCTGTAGATCAGTGACACACCGTGTTGCCATTCAGGGCAACAATGAGTGAATTATCGTAATTGATTAAAGCGGAGCCCTTGATCGTCTATAATCGATGAGGTGGGGGAATTTGGCTGTGTGTGTTTTTTTTTTTTAACCACAGGTGATGACTTAATCCCACGCGCGTCTCAGTTCAGTGAACTGTTTTCCTCATGTCAACTGACTGATCATCTTTACCAGACATGTTTAATCACTCACTTCATTTCTGTTGGTTTGCTTTGATGGTTCATCGGGTTCTGTAGTAAATGCCCCAAAATAAACCGCCAGCCTTTCTGGTTTTATCCCCGGGAAAATGACCAGAGTTTGTTTGTGTAGATAGTCTTAATAAATATTAAAGTGGTGTACATGATCTAATCCTCACATTGCCGTGGGGCTCCAGGGGACCTAGTTCGGTCATTGTTGCCCTGAAAACTCATGATCATGGCATGGCCAGAGAGGGAAGGAGAGAAAAGTGCCTGTGTAAGGAGATCTCACGCCATTGTGAGTGTGTGTGTGTGTGTGTGGGTGGGTGGGAGTGGGTAGCTAGGCTGGAGCAGGAGTGGGGGGTGGGCAGGATCACTGAGGTCGGCAGCCGTATAAAGTGAATGGATCGCTGCCACCCCCATCACCCCCAGTCAATCCGTATACACACAAAGAGCAGGATTGAAAGGAAGTGATTTGCATCGCTTCTCTTTGTTGTTATGGGGGTAGGGGGTGTCGGAGGGTAATCAGTACACTAAATTCTGACCACATATAGTGTGGTAGGCTATTGTTTGGTCAACGTGATCTGTTACCGAATGATCCCCTTCACAGCGCGCACCAGTCCAGGATGGTCAGCTGACAGACAGTCAAACACATCTGTATCTTGAGCCCACAGAAGTCAGCTGGTTTGTTTATGGCCAGTGCCTGCACCTTGACACACCCAGCTGACATCCATACCTTTGTTTTTGACCCGTGTACCCCCACCCCACCCCCCATGTGCGCGCTTTGGACAGTTTGACCCGAGTTTACGGACTGCTATTAGTAAAACATCACAACAATGGACGTTAGACCAAGATAAAGAGGGGGCGTGGTGATGTCTTGTTGTAGTATAATTAATAGTTGTTGACATTGGTGGCTGTTATTGCGCCGCTTATAGACGTCCAACGTTATCCAGTTTTCACTGGTCATCTTTTTTTTTTGGGGGGGGCACTTTTTGTCACTTTATTGCCTGCAATAAACGAGCCCAGATTAGGAAAAGCGAAGTGTGCTGGCATGGGGTCGCCAAGAAAGCTTTTGAAGTTTCACTGGCGATCAATCAGATCGATTGGCATGGAGATCAGCAGCGCGTTTGATATCGGAGGTTGTAAAAAGTTAGCGCTCCACGCACCGTGTCGGCCGGCTGTGTGCTGCCTCAGCTCTCCACCCGCCCCCGTTGGTCCCCTGTGTGTGTCTGTGTGTGAATGAACAATCGCCGCCCATTTACTATGAGTGATGACGAACGTGGAGGAATATTAAAGTGATACACACGCGCGTTAGGACGGAGAGAGTGAGATGACGGCGGAGAAAGGCCGTAAGCTCTACAGCTGTGATTGAGTCACCCAACTTGAGTAAGCAGAAGAGGAGTATGCGTGTGTGTGTGCGTGTGTGTGTGAGAGAATAGTTTCCCAGTCCCACCCACCATGTACTATATGTAGTTTTGATGGGGGGGTGCTGGATACAGTGCAATTTAAGGACAACTTTGACCTAGTTATGATTCTTTTGTGTATAGCTGGCCTGGGAAATGAGTCAGGAGGCTGGCTGTTAAAGCACATACTCATCTAACAGGACTTCGAAAGTTAATGTTGATGAAAGAGGATATTTGGTATGCGTCTTGTAGCAGTTCCTCAGATATTAGGGGGTTCTGCCCCTCGACTACTTGACACTACCTGTCACTGCAAAATATAATCCTGTGTGTGTGTTTCAAAGGGAAGCAATTGAGGAAGTGATTAACATCATTATGAAACATTTGTACGTGACACCACACTTTCCAGTAAAGGGTGTCACTTCTTCTCCAGAGACCAACACGAAACGTGCAAGAGAGAGAATGAGAGAGTTGCAGGACAACATCTGCCCTGCCAACCGTTTGTCAAACACTCCCCACACATCCCCAGCAGTTCATGCATTAAAGCACAACTTCTGCTCTGTGTTAGCTGGCACTGTTGGTTGGAAACCAGCTGAGGAATTTCCCATCATGCTGTGTCAGTAAAAATGCTGAACATTTAAAGGTGTGCCATCGTAGCTGTTCCATTTCCTCTCCATTTAGTTGCTGTAGAATTTATAGTACAGTACTAACTGGACTTATAGTATTACAACAGGACTTAGTGATGACTAACTGCCCTCAATATTGCAGTAAAATAACTGAGTTTGTTTAGGCTCCTGTGGTGTATTTGGGGAGGGGCGGCAAAACCCCGTTAACCGAGTGTGGAATTCCTCTGTGAAGTGAGAGGCTGCCCGCTGTGGAGTCTCAAGTGGGGCCAGGGCCCACAAAACAGAACATAGGGCCGACTTCTGTAGGGGCCGTCTACATGGAATGGGTGACTGTTGGGTTTTTTAGCTATGCTGGGTAGCGCACAATGGTGAATGACAGAAAAAGGGGTGGGGAAAAAGTGCCACAAGTAAAATATAACAATGGGGAACTGTGTCATTGCAGCAGAATAAGATTCAAATGAAGTTAAATTACAAAAAGCAATAAAACAGCACAATAATAGTATTAAAACATGAAGGTTCCTCATAATAAACCTTTTTACACATTTATATGCTTTTTAGATTTGAATATTATGGTATAAAAAAGCAGTGTTTACATTCATCACTAGCATCTTTGGATGAAGCTACTTATTTCTCATTAGTTTCTAAGGACCAGCAGGTCTCCACCATACTGCCAAACAACTGTGAGGTTCACACATCCATAACTATAAATATTGGTTATACAGTGCCTTGCGAAAGTATTCGGCCCCCTTGAACTTTGCGACCTTTTGCCACATTTCAGGCTTCAAACATAAAGATATAAAACTGTAATTTTTTGTGAAGAATCAACAACAAGTGGGACACAATCATGAAGTGGAACAAAATTTATTGGATATTTCAAACTTTTTTAACAAATAAAAAAACTGAAAAATTGGGCATGCAAAATTATTCAGCCCCCTTAAGTTAATACTTGGTAGCGCCACCTTTTGCTGCGATTACAGCTGTAAGTCGCTTGGGGTATGTCTCTATCAGTTTTGCACATCGAGAGACTGAAATTTTTGCCCATGCCTCCTTGCAAAACAGCTCGAGCTCAGTGAGATTGGATGGAGAGCGTTTGTGAACAGCAGTTGTCAGTTCTTTCCACAGATTCTCGATTGGATTCAGGTCTGGACTTTGACTTGGCCATTCTAACACCTGGATATGTTTAGTTGTGAACCATTCCATTGTAGATTTTGCTTTATGTTTTGGATCATTGTCTTGTTGGAAGACAAAGCTCCGTCCCAGTCTCAGGTCTTTTGCAGACTCCATCAGGTTTCCTTCCAGAATGGTCCTGTATTTGGCTCCATCCATCTTCCCATCAATTTTAACCATCTTCCCGGTCCCTGCTGAAGAAAAGCAGGCCCAAACCATGATGCTGCCACCACCATGTTTGACAGTGGGGATGGTGTGTTCAGGGCGATGAGCTGTGTTGCTTTTACGCCAAACATAACATTTTGCATTGTTGCCAAAAAGTTCGATTTTGGTTTCATCTGACCAGAGCACCTTCTTCCACATGTTTGGTGCGTCTCCCAGGGACAGGGAAGATGGTTCAAATTGATGGGAAGATGGATGGAGCCAAATACAGGACCATTCTGGAAGGAAACCTGATGGAGTCTGCAAAAGACCTGAGACTGGGACGGAGATTTGTCTTCCAACAACACAATGGTCCAAAACATAAAGCAAAATCTACAATGGAATGGTTCACAAATAAACATATCCAGGTGTTAGAATGGCCAAGTCAATGTCCAGACCTGAATCCAATCGAGAATCTGTGGAAAGAACTGAAAACTGCTGTTCACAAATGCTCTCCATCCAACCTCACTGAGCTCGAGCTGTTTTGCAAGGAGGCATGGGCAAAAATTTCAGTCTCTCGATGTGCAAAACTGATAGAGACATACCCCAAGCGATTTACAGCTGTAATCGCAGCAAAAGGTGGCGCTACAACGTATTAACTTAAGGGGGTTGAATAATTTTGCACGCCCAATTTTTCAGTTTTTTATTTGTTAAAAAAGTTTGACATATCCAATAAATTTCGTTCCACTTCATGATTGTGTCCCACTTGTTGTTGATTCTTCGCAAAAAATTACAGTTTTATATCTTTATGTTTGAAGCCTGAAATGTGGCAAAAGGTCGCAAAGTTCAAGGGGGCCGAATACTTTCGCAAGGCACTGTACATGCAGCTGTGGTCTTACTCCAGGTTCTGTAAACTGGGTTTTACACCTGAGAACAGTGGAGAGAAACAGATCTGTGTAATTCAGTCCAGATTTTGAGAAGTGAAGTAACTTCAGGCTTTCACAGAAGCGGGCATCAATGGAAGTGTAGCCTCGGGCCAAGCAGATAAGCTAATATACAACTGGGTAGCATTTTAAATAGAGAATAACCAATGGTATAGAGAAAAGAAGAACATATCAAGATATAATCCATCCTGAGTGAATAATACAGAAAAGGTGGGGTTTACTTTCTACTTTGTGTTTACTTAGTCTGTATAGCCAAGTGAGAGCAAAGGCAGTTTTCCCTCTGAGCTCAGTTCCTGTCTGTTATCTTTGGCTCCTCGCCACTTGTGATGATGCCACAATGCAGGTGGGGGTGTCTGAACCTACACACTGTGTGTGTGACTCATGCACAAAATTGCACACACACTCACACTTTGGAAAGAATGTTCTTCCTTCCTTTTTTTTGCCTCCCATCACCTCCTAGAACTACCTTCACCCGCCTCAACCACATGGGCAGAACAAATGATAACTCAGCTAGCAAGTAGGCTGTGTGCAACATGGGCGATTAAGTGAGGCTAAAAAACAAAACTAACAATCAACATCGGTGGTATTTGAGGAATCTATAAACAGGCCTTGGATGTTCTCTGGACTGAATGGAAAAAATGGCGCTGCCGTCATAACAAAGTCTCTCAGCCTGCGTCAGCCTGGTCTGACAAAGTCAAAATCATGTGTGTGTAATTACACCCCTGTACAACACTGCACCGGCCATCTGCACGCACACTGTCATTAACTGAGGCATGTAGGATGGACACACATGTCCATGTTGGGTTTTCTCTGTTATTCCTACACACAAGCTGCTAATGAGACATAATTTTTTGAGTCCAGGGAGGAAGAGGATGGTGGGTTAGGTCGACTTGCCCTGTAAACATGTTGATCAGTAAAGACCTCTCATAAACCTTCTTATGAAATTATGTCTGTCTCTGCCTCTCTAGCTTAGTTTAATAACTGTTGGTGAAGACGCAACTGGTTCCCCTGGCAACTGCTACCAAGGGAGCGGAGTCTCTCGTCTTGTTTAGTGCATTTTGAGCTAGTTTGGGGGGGGGTGCATGTGTGTGGATGTGGAATAGATGCACCTGGACAGAGACGGCAGTATGAGGGAGGGGGATTTTGCTGTTTTTCCTATGAAAAGAGGCAATAACGTTCTATTTTGTCGTGAGCTATTCTTAGATTTGTTATTGACAACAATCACTGAGACACAGAAAGAAAAGTTTGGGGGCTTTTGAGGTTGCTCAAGTGTGGAAATGGAGAGTGATGACGATCAAGGCATTGTCAGCTGATAATGAGACGCCAACAGCCTCTCAGATTTTCAGTTTGTTCAGATTTATATGCCGTTTTGTTTCCAGCCAAGTGTTGAGTCATTCTCTCTTTCTGTCTCTCACACACAGCTTGATTCAGACAGGAACATGCACAAAAATATAGCAGTTTGAGAAATCCAGACGGTTTCACTGTAACACAGAGTTTCTGTGAGAATGAGGCAGACAGCGCCAGTGACTGGGAGGAGGAGTTCTTCAGCACACACACATACACACTCGCTGTGCCATCATGTGTTTGTCACTCACTGTTACCAGAAACTAAAAAGGGCAAACAAGGCTTTTCACTTAAACCCAGGCTCGGAGCCAGGGAAATGACTTTTCAAGTCAGTCGACTGTCTTGTTTTTGTTGATGAGGTTGGTGTGAGTCATGAGTTAACACACACACACACACACATACTGTTCACACAAGATGGCTGTTTCTGAGGTGTATTTTAGGAACAATGAGTGAAACGGCTGGGATTTTGAATTGACTCTTCTTTCACAGCTCCAAAGATTCATTTTAGTCGCATCATGTAGTCACGGTTCTTTTTTCTTTTTTTTTAATAAATACAGTCAAAAGGCTTTTTCAGACACTAAAACACATACACTTCATATCTGTTCAACAGGAAGTTTTAGCCTTGAAGCCTCTTTCTTTCTGTCCCACACACCCCCCCTCAGGGAGGCCTGCTTCCTGTGGCTGTGACGACAGCTTCCTCCATGTTCCTCTTCTCTTTAATGTCATACACACACACATTTGTGTCTGATCTGTCTCTGTGTGTAGAGATGTAAGAGATGCACTCCACTAACACAGTTGTGTGTTGTCAGTAACAGCCCAGATGTCAGGGTGGTGAGTGGTGAAGGGGCCTCTCACACACCCCCACTCTACCCTACATTGTTTAGTTTCTTTTTCCACAAACAGATGAAAATGTAGGCCAACCGTTTCTCATCACTGTGTCACTGAGGGTCCAGAAATCAGTTTTCTCCACTTCTTGTTAAAAGCTTTGCAGCTAAAGAAAATTTTGAGAGTAAAAAAAAAAACAAAAAACCCACACGATGTGACAAGCCGAGTCACTGACAGGCTGCCTCCAACAGCCAAAACAAAACTGCATCTAGCTGGCAGTCGCTGCTAATTTGAAACTTCTTGCTGTCTTTCAGAATCTACCGAATGTTGACATGAGAGGCCATGTCAACCCAGCAGGGGTTACATGTGAGGATTCTGGATATTCCTCACTCCTGTGCTTTACGGCCTCTCTGTGTCATGGTCTGAATGTGGAGCAGATGTGAGGGAGCGTACAAATAAGCCAGGAGGAGACAAAGTAAGACAAATAAGAGCTTTTAGCTGGCCAGTCTGCTGGGTAGAAGGCCTGAGTGTAACCGGGTGAAGGGTTAGGCCAGCAGTCTGTCCTCTGGATGGAGGGTGGTGGTGTGGAGATGGATGCCAACAGGAGATAATGTTCCATTAGGGAGGTCAGATGCTTCTGTGTTTGTGTGCAGGAGCAATGTTGGCTTGCGGTGTCCTAGGCTGACCTGCACTCTCTTCTGTGTGTTGACAGGCTTTTCTGATTTGTTTTGTATGTGTTATAGGATGTGGATGTGATGAAGGCCACATCATTATCTTTGAACAGCCTGCACAGGAGTTTGTACATGCACAACAAACACACATGCAGGAAAGCAGGGGTAGACAGATGCAGGGGCTGGCTGTTCTGTGTGTGTGTGTGTGTGTGTGTGTGTGTGTTTGTGTGTGTGTGTGTGTGTGTGTGTGAGAGAGAGAGAGAGAGAAATGCATGGTGTTTCCTCATGAACATGATCTTTATCTGGGACTGATTATGTAATGGCCAAATGGAGTAGAGAGGGTGAGGGAGGACAGAGCGAGACTGAGAAACTTGCTGCTGCCAGAGCATTTCCCTCACGTTATTTTCTGTTATCTCCCACTTCTCTCAGCCTTATCTACTCCTTTCTTATCAGACAGGCTTTACAGTGGCTTTACTAGGGCAGTAACACACTCCAGCTGCTTGCCATTACCCCCTCACGCTCTTCATTTTCATCAGTGAAACTCCTCTTTCATTGTTCATGTGCTCACTCAGCACTAAGCTGCCTTCTTATCCATCTGTTTATTGCTCTTTCCCATGGCAACATCAACATTACTGCTGCAGACAGTCAAGACTCCAGCTCAGGAAAGAAGTTAGATTTTTACACTTTCACATATATATTTTTGCAGTGTTTGCCCTCACTGACTCCCATCCCCTCTCTCTCCAGTCTGTTTCCTCTCAGTGTGGTAGTTTGGCTGGGGACCAGCACAGGCCAGTTGTTAGGGAAGGGTGAGGGGGAATAAATTAAAGCTACTGCACCAAGAGAGATGTCATCTCAACATCTTTTCTTCAACCATTTGTTCCCCCCAGCTCATGCTAGTAATAAGCAAGCTTCCCTCTGCACAGCCACTAACTTGTGACTTTGGTTTGCGTGTCATGTGATGTTGCTGTGGGTTTATTTATTCTGTGTGCATGTTTCTTTGTTTGACACCACAGAGGACTCAACAAAGCGCCTCTATTTTCTTTCTAGCTTCTTGCTTGGTGGTTGACAACGGTTTGCAGGGCATTGTCTGCCTGCCAATGCTCTTGCTTGGCCCCGCCCCCCAACTGATAGCTGGTGTTAAGTAACTATGACAGCGAGGGTGTTGACAGGAACAGCTCTGTGATGTCTGGTATTGATGGGGAGGGGGCAATGTACTGTGGGGGAATTTTTGATGTAACAGAGAATGAATTGCGTCATCTGCTTGGTAAGAACTATTAAATATATCATCTGTATATATAAAGTAGTATGAAAGTAGAAGAGATACTTAAATCACTTTCACTTAACCTTGTTTCATTTATTGTACTCAGCAATATAAACGAACTTTTAACCGCAGCGTGCAGCTTGTTGTGGTTACACTGAGGTAAAAGTGAAGGCAGAGTAATCGCACATAGCCACTGAAGCTTAGTATTTAAGTCTGACTCAGAGTTTAACTTTTTGGATTGCTCTCTACCCAGCTACCTGAAGTTTGCACTAAAGTGATCAGCAGGTTGTTTGACATCTTTGCCGCATCATTTCTCGTGAACTTGCGGTTTGGCCATTTGATTCTCCCTCGGTTGTGAAACTCCCCTGCATCACATCCTGTTTGTTTGTCTAAACACACACACACACACACATGTGCGATCCGACTGCATAGGAAGCAGAAATGACATCACAAAGTCCAAGAAATTCCCGCTGTTGTCACATCTGCAGCGAAGTAGAAACACCCCCGGTCACCTGACTGTAAGTGGTGTCCCAGGAGGGCGGAGTTTAGGGTGAGCGATTCAGGGTAAGCCCTCTTCTAGTGCACTGAGTCATCGGGGGAGTTCCCAAAAAATGAGAGGGCTAATGCTCATACACAGATACACACTCACTGTTTTCACCTCCCATATACTGAAGTCGAACTCTCACTGCTATAACTACATTTCATCACTTGGGTATCATCTGATAGAACCTGAGCCAGTGTGTAACGCCGTCTGCCGTCTGTGTACACTATCTGGCTTCAGAGGACTGAGTTTCTCACGCTGTGTTGGTGGAGTGGCTGGGAGCAATGTAAGAGACAGAACAGCAATTGGAATAGATGCTGTTTGGTTACTACAGACATAAAACCACACCCTCTGGAAGAGTGTTAATTACAATCTCACCACGGTGTCCCTGTTTGCCCTCACATGTCACAGCTGGGTCTCCTGCTAGATTTCTTTTTATATTGCTTTTTCCTAACTTTTCTAATTTCAGCCTCTCATTCTGTCTCATTGTTTCCCTACTCTTTTATTAGTTTTCTGTTTCTCCAGTGTTACACGTTCACATGTGATTTTGACTTGGCCTGCATAGCTCTTCCTGTTAGTGAGATCAGCCTTGTTTTGTGTGTCTGCTCGCTCGTTAAGCTGCACATTCTCACCACTGTGTCTGTGTGAGAAGAACAAGAGCCCCCTCGCTTCCATTGTGTTGGCGTCCCCGCTGACTTATCCATTCACATCTGAGCCAGCGTCAGTTTTCCACACTGCTCTGAAACCAGGCGTCATCTCGGAAGTCGGGTAGTGACGATTCGCTGTCAAAGTCAGAAGAGAAGCAGCAGGACATATTGAAAGACCACATTCACCACTGAATTATATGTTTGAGATTTTAAGTTGGTGACAGTTTTGATCAAAACCACAAATACCCATGTAACATAGCTTCATGCTGTTTTTAATGACACAAATGTTTTTGTCTTCTCTGTCTTTCAGGGTTGAGGAGACCCCAGAGAAATGATTGGCAGCTGAAGTTGAGACTTAACACAACTGTGAATCAATAACTTGGTGCTACCCTAACAGGTATGCTCAGCATGACATTGTGTTTGTATTAGTCAGTCTTAGAGCACGTTGAGTGCAGTCTTGACAGTTAACGCCAGCCTATCTCCACATAGCAGCAGTGCCTGGTGGATGATGATCCCTGTGAGACAGAAGGGAAGCAATACAGAGGGCAGCGTGTGTGTGTGTGTGTCACTGTCAGGCACCCCTTGTGACAAGCTACAAGTGTAGAGTGATTGAAATATCCTCTGCTCGGCTTTAAATAGAGGCAGAGATCCAGAGTTGGTGGGAGGAAGAGAGGAAGAGAGGAGGAACTGGTGGGTGGATGGACTGCATATGACCAGGACTAATTTAGGAACAGTGGTGGAAGGGTGCTGTGCTGAGCAAGAGAAGTGAATCATAACCTACGTGTGCATGTCTAATACCCTTCCCAAAATACATTACACATTACTTTGTGTGATTTACTTTACCACATAAAGCGATCATTACATTTCTTGTACATCTGGAGCTGCAGTTCACTGAACAAAGATGGACAGGTATCTAATGTCTTGTCATCATTCAAAAGAGTATGTGAGGATAATGAGGAATAAAGATGAAAAGTAATCGCCAGGATAATTCAGCTTCAGGCTGATATTTGATGAAAAGGACACAATGAAGATTTTTATCTGTTAAAGCTTCAGTACAGCAGAAGCAGGTGTTTTAACAGCAATGGTGAGTTAATAGGTGTAAACACACCCCTCTCAGGCTGGTTCAGGTATCTCTTCTGTTGTCTTTTTTGAATTGAGGTACTTTAAAACATGGATGAGTTTGTATCCCGACACCTTCTGTCTTTTGTGTTGTTTGTGTGTCCAGGGTTTCAGAAAGCAGCGAGGGAGGGAGTTCTCTCCCAGCTTCTTTTATGTTTCCCCCTCAACCTTTTGTCTTTGTGTCGTCTCAGTGTGTATGTGTGTGAGAAGGTGCGTGGGCGTTTTCATGGCATCGTTCCTATTTGCTGCTCCGCTCCACCTCCCTCCATCCCTTCTCTGTTCTCCATCTTTTCTCCTTAATCTATCCTTCCATCCTGTTCAGACCGTCTGTCACTGCTGCCCCCCTCTCCATCACGCCCGCTGTAATGAGATTAAACAGTGTATCCACTGGGCACGTACATGGACACACACTTTATACACACACCCTTCAGTGCACTGTAGCACACACATAATCATCCACATAAAAGAGAGCGCACTATTCTCTGTACCATGCACTAAATCTACACGAGACTGACACAACCATGCTCCTTGCACACTTGGCATTGCTTCAAGCACCACACACACACACACACACACTTGGCATGTGACCAAGGCCTCTCACTCTTAGTCTTTCCCTCTGTCTCTTGTTATCAGGAGGCCCATGGTAGGGATTACAGTAACCCCAGGCCTGTCCTCATAGGTGAGCTCCCCACTGAGCCATCTAGGTCTTGGTAATAATCCTGCTCTGCACTGGCTGTCTTAATGGCGCCTTTTACAGGCTGACTGGTGCATTGCAGCCAGCCACAGACAAAGTCATCAGAATTTAGGACGTAATAAGATTACAAGATTCTACATTTCTTCTGGAAGCATCCCAACTATAACAGAACCAAAGATAGCTTGAAATGTGAGAATCAGGTGGGCATTAAGCAACAGAGTTGTAGTCAGTTT
The DNA here is from genome assembly GCF_001952655.1 of Monopterus albus. Taxonomy (NCBI): domain Eukaryota; kingdom Metazoa; phylum Chordata; class Actinopteri; order Synbranchiformes; family Synbranchidae; genus Monopterus; species Monopterus albus. The sequence goes on from NW_018128118.1 coordinate 620,366, forward strand.
ACAGACACAGCCCTGCCCAAATTGTACATACGCTCTCCCCTCTCCAACTCGCACACATACATGCCCCAACTAGCCTATATAATAACGAGTTATTGACTTTTCATTGTGTCTTTGTCTCACTTGTTCTCACAGTGGTCCTGCTGTTCCCCTCTCTCTCTCTCTCTCCCTCCCCAGCTGTTTGGCTTTTGGGTTCTTGGTGCTGAAAACAGAAGAGTCGGACAGTACAGATATTCACAGTGTTGGAGTGCGGCCCTCTCTGTGCTGCAGTGGAGGGCTTCACAGACACAGCTCGTCTAGTAAGTACAAGCACTCTGAATGCACTCCAGCATAGCAGTCTAGCAGTAATTACATTACTGAATCTGGTTAGATCCCTATAATTTTAATGGGCTGACTGGTAATTCTAGTCAAGTCAATTTTTAAAGTGTGTCTAACCGTCATGGAGTTTTCCTGCATAATGAGAGGTCTGCTTCAAATCTGTGTGCTATAAATATTAAAACACGTGATTTTTTTTTTGTTTGTAAAAATATTTCATAATCATAATAAGTAGAATTTAACACTCTACAATCTAAATGTGTTTATCTGTATGTCTGTTTATGTGTCTGTGCATTAATGATATGACTGTATTACTAACACCCACAGGCTGGATGCATCACGCAGTAGAGCAGTTTGGCGGGCGTGGCACACGGGATTCCTTCCCTCTGGATGGACTCAACCGGGGACCATGGGCTCCCGTGGGCGGCCGCGCCTGGCAGCCACCTGCCAGGTCTGTAGCCATGACAACACATGCACACAAACCTCTTTACTTTAAATCACAGTCGAATACAGTTGAATCTGTAATTTGAACTTCAAAGTTGTGCTTTTCAGCTGAATTGAACTTGTATCTCAAATGGACTTAACAATTGTGATGTACAAACTGTGTGCTGTCTCTGTCCCTCATCAGGTGTTCGCCTGGAATCAGCCAACACCAGCTTCTTCCCCATCTACCTCCTGGTCCTATGGGCGGACTGAGCCATCCCAGTAAATTCTTTAGTAATGGGTAAGTCATGCACAAAATTATTAATGGCAGACCTAAATTTGGAAGGCAGAATGTTCCTCATTTTATAAAAGATGACATTATTAAGCAAGCATTTTGTGTCATTTAGATTTGTTTCATTTTGTTGTCATGGGCTTTAACCCTGTTTTACTGGGCTGTCCAGGGCCATGCGAGGAGGTGAGAAGCTTGACCTCCCACAGCCAATGTTACCAGGCCTGCAAAGGGAGCAGCAGAGACCTCATCATCTTCTTCACCCTCACCCTCACCCTCATCCTCATCCTCCACCTCCCCACAGAACATGGGAGCAACTAGGCCAGCTGTATGAATCCCACCTCCCCCCTCAAGGACATGCCGTTGTGCCCCTAGCCAGTGAGCACTCACTCCGTCTCCATAGTGGAGGCTATGCAGGCAATGGCAGACCTCCCCCCAACCCACATCTCCCCCCCAGCAGGCCCAACCATCTGCTCAAGGTGAGGATGTTACAAATGACTCCAAAGAAAACCTATGTATCAGAGTTAGAACAGTTTTTCATATGTAAAAAAGACTCTGTTCAAGCTTCTGTGTTGCCTATGCTGTCTGCTTTAGTTTGGGGGTCCTCAGGAGCAGCATGTTCCCCGGGGTCCACCATTACTGGGAGATGAGATGTGGGCTCAGGTGCACCAGGTAGGAGCTCCCTAATTGGCTATGATAAAGTTTCATCATCCATATAGATGCAGAACAATCCCTATTCTTGCTGTCATTTTTACTGCAGCCAGACAGTGACAATAGCATTGACTGGACTGAGTTTTGTCTGAATATCTTAGCAAGGGAATGCTTCTGAACAAACACTGTGGTAGTTACTGTAGTTGTCTTCATCTAGCACAGCACTGATCTTGTCGTTTTTCTGTTCACAGCAGAGGGGATACCCAGGGAAGATGCTAGGGAGTCAACTGAAGAGGCCAGGCCCTCCACTGGGAGAACACTCTGTTATCCAGCACACTCCTCTGCCATCCCAGCACCCATCCTCGCGCCTTCCCACTGCCGAGGACTGTCCCAGTCCCAGCAAGAGGAAGAGGAGTTCAGATCAGGTATCAGACAGGAACAAATGCATTTCTTCCGTTGATACCATAACATCCAAAATCAATGGCAATTTTTAACCTCAGAACTTGATTCTCTCTAGTTTGTCATTCTTGCTGATCAGATCTTTGATTATTAAATATTGTCATGCCCCACTCCCGGTACAGGTATCCCATTCTGTGCTACAACGTTGCCCTGGCCAATCACTATTGTCTCAACAACAGTCATCAGTCCACCACCTCCCTGTAAAACCTGCTTTCTGGAACCCCCTTCACAAGGAAAACAGCACTCCCTGGCAGCCCCACAAGAACCCACCATCACAGGAGTTCCAGGTCTGAACAGTAGGAACATATTAGATATCCGGACCTCAGAGTGAATTTTTTGTTTTGCTATAAATCACACCAAGACCCCTCTGTTACCCGATTGCTTTTTTTTCTATGGTTTAATTGTTTAGGAAACCAACAAACGAGAAATGGGCAGCTACACCCGAAGGTTCTCTCCTGCCGCTTCCTCCCCTTCAACCCTCTCCCCTACATCAACCTCATCACCGGGAAGCTACAAACAGGGCTGTGCTCCTCAGCTACAGAAAGACACATTCCAACCTCAAGCTGTAAACCATCAATCCCCTCACTCCTCATACCCCAGCTCTAAAGTGAGGCTAGCCCCACCCTGCCAGGCCATGGAGCCTCATGGTCCTCACAACCAGAGAGGCCCTCTCATTGGGGGCCAAGGTGGCAGCCAAGCTACCTCTCACACGGCATCTACTCCAACAAGGGGGGACAGAGATCGACCCCTACATGCTCAGTCATCACCAGCAAACCCTCCTGCAACCAGCAACAGCAGCAGCAGTGTGCCTTACAGCCACTTCCAGCCTCATCCAGGGCTGGGGCACCAGGGTCCCCCCCATCCTCCTCCTCCTCTTGCCAGCAGCAGCATCACCTCAGTACCTCAGCAACAGCAAAATGGGCCCCGTGAGGCCTGGAGATACCAGAGCAAGCCCAGCAGTCACTCCCTGGTTAGTATAAGTCACTGATGCAGAAGCTTATTTGTACCATATCTGTAGTTTATTCTTCAGCAGTTATGACAGTCAGCAGACATTTTCATTCTTCATTCATACTAACTGAACATGCTTACATTTAACTGTTTACCAAAATATGTTGTTGAGACAGGGATCATTAATTGATCAAACATTTTTGTGTATGTTTTTCTCTAGGAGTCAGGCACCTACAGGCCTCCAGGACTGCTACCTCAGCACCAGCAGAGCCACAATCAGATGGTGGATAGTCGGGTTCCCTCCCAGCAGCACCATCGTGTCAGCCCTCCACTGCCCCCATCCAGCTCCACCCGAACACCTGTCATTACCCCAAATGTTCCCATATCCCATGGCTCCTTCTCTGTCACCAGCTACAGCAACAGCAGTCATGGCATAATCATGGCTGGTGTCCCCACAGCCACCACATCGCCTCCTGCTGGCTACTCTGTGAACAGTGAGGGCAGAAACAACTGGCAAAGAAAACGAGATTCAGTACCCCAAACATCCACCACCGGTGGCAGTAGCCCCACCCCTCAGCTGGATGCTGGGCTGCAGCCAGGTTGTGAGAGAGGTCAAGGTCCCACTGCAAACCAGCCTCACCAACAGGGGCCAGCCAGACCACAGCCCAGCAAATCCCAGCCCATGAAGGGGAAGACATCATACTATGCTCAAGCTGAACTAGAGCAGCCTCCTACATTTTCCTCATCTTCTTTGTTCTCAGGGCTCCAGAGGGCAGGTGGCAGAGTAATTACAAACAGAGTTTCAGATCCACTTCTTCACCCACCTTCTCATTCCACTGTCAACTCTGCCCCTCAGCCGTCCAGTCCTCATAAGCCAGACACTGCGTCAACACAGGCGCATTCTCAGTCCAAGCTCCATCTTGCAACTTCTGTCCCCCAGTCCATTGAAGAGGCACTAGACAAGCTTGATGCTGAGCTAGAAGGACACATGCAAGCTGAGGAAAGGAGGAAAAGGGATAGAGAGGAGCAAGAGAGAAAAATAAGAGATGAGGAGAGACTAAAGAAAGAATGGGAGATGAGACAAAAGCAGGATGAGGAGAGGAAGAGGAAAGAGCTGGAAAAGGAGGAGGAGAGAAGGAGGAGAGAACTAGAGAGACAGGAGGAGGAGAGAAGGAGGCGAGAATTGGAGAGACAGGAGCAAGAGAAAAAGAGGAGGGAAGCGGAGAGACTGGACAAGGAGAGGAAAAAGCAAGAATGGGAGAAAAAGGAACAAGAAAGGAAAAGGAGGGAGTGGGAGATACAAGAGGAGGAGAGAAAGAAGAGAGAGGCAGAGCGGCAGAATAGAAAGAACAGAGAACTGGAGAGGCAGGAAGAAGAAAAGAGAAAACAACGAGAGCAAGAGAGGAAAGAGGAAGAGAAAAAGAGAATGCAGCAGAAGAAGGAGGAGGAAGGATGCAGTGCAAAAGGCAAAGAGCAGACTGCTATTGAAAATCTGGAGCGACTGCTCTCTGTTGACACCTCTCCAACGGCCCCACCTGCTCGCCTCACTTCTGCTACTGCACCTTCTTCAGGTCCACCACCCCCCAGTTCCCAGGCTTCACCCCCTTACCCCTGGCTAAGCCGCGGTGGCATACTCCCCTGTCCAGCAGGTCAGACACCCACTAGCACTACGCCTCCAGAAAGGCTGCGGCCACCTCCTCTCACGCCTCAGACTGACTATGCCAGAGAAAAGCAGAGGCAGAGGGATATGTGGAGCAACAATGGCGGAACGACATTCAGTCCCTCATCAACACACAGTCAACACACCTCAGGGATGAACCAGCCAGTATACCCCAGCAAGCCTCCGACAATGCAAGCTGCACCCAACCAATCCAAAGACTCAGCTATATCAGGCTTTTCCCAGGGAAGACCCACCACCACCACCTTTATCTTCTGCATCAAGCACCACAGGGGGAATTTTCAATAAGCAACCAATAGGAAGTGGTTTGGAAAAAGCCAGCAGCTGTGGCACTGACTCTGACAGTGCACAGTTTGAGGAGGAGCCCTCTGAGCTGTCCACATTGCTCCCTGATGGTCTGGCTAACATTATGGCCATGCTGGATGAGTCTATCAAAAAAGAAGAGGAGATGTATAACAGTGAGAAGTGTGGGTCCACAGGTCTCCTTGACAACTTTTCTCCTGTCCAGCCTATCAAGAGCTACCTGTGCGCCCCAGATCTCATTCCAGCAACAAAGCATCAGCCCAACCAGGAAGATTTAGGTTCTAATCTCCATGCAAGCCCTCCTGTGCTCAGTCGCCAAGGCTCTCTGGCATCCCCATGCAGCCGTACATCTTCTCTGAACGAGGAGGATGAGGATTACCTTAAACCTTCTCCAAATGTTCCTAAACGGTCCATGGACATGACAATGGGAGTAGCAAACACCAATTACCGCCACAGTGACCTGGCCAAACTTTATGGCCTCCCTGAACAGAGTAAAAGTGAGGCTGATGAGGACGATGATGAAGAGGATTCTGAGACCCCATCTTGTTCTCCACCGCCCCAAAGACCTCACCTCCACCAAACAGGTGTAAACAGCATGTTCAAGTCCTTGGCGACCGTCCTAGAGAGCCAAAAGTATGCGTACCGAGGTGGGCCTTTTGGGAGACCCCCTCCATCAGCACTGGTTGGGGTCAAATATTCTTCTTCACTGTCGCTGGGCCCTGATATCTGCCGCCAGCAACAAAGTGATTCTCCAACATCAGATTCGGTCAATCCACCATTCAGTCCAGCTGTCCCACCTCTAAAGTCCTCTCCTCCTCTTCTGCTCGAAGACAAGACACTGAAGATAGAGGATGCAGATGACTGGAGGGATGATGAAGAAATGATGGACTCCATCAAAAAGGAGAGCATTCCTACCATAAAGCCTATTAAGGTGGTCAAGGAGGAGCAACAGTTGACGACCATCTCAGAGTCATCTCTGGCAGAGTTGGGCAAGAGCTGTGAGGTCATGCTCAGTCGACAGTCACTTTCTAACAAGAACTCCCTTGATAAACCCAGTGGTCATGGCAAACTGGAGGACGGACACAAATCTGAGAAAGTGAGGGAACACAGAGATAAAGACCGAAACAGGGATAAAGAGAAGAAGAGAAAGCACGGCCACAGCCACAGTAGCAGCAGGAAGCATGACGACAGGAAAGAAAAGAAGAGGCACAGAGAAAAGAGAGAGGAGATGGCCTTTTCCTCTTCTTTATCATCTTCCACCCATACCAGCTCTAGCCACAAGCGGCACAAGGACAGTAAGATCCACAAGGAGAAGAAGAATCGCAGAATTCTTGGTGATCTTAACCTCCAGGGCAAAGAGGGGTCTCAGAAAAATTTGAGTCATTATGACACAGATAAAAAGAAGCGCAAAGAATCGTCAGGTGCTAGCTCCACCAATGAAGGGAATCCTGCAGAATGGACCTCAATGACTTCTGGAGAAAAATCCACTGATCATAAAAAAGGCTCTGAATCTGGTTCTTCATTAGGTTCCACAGACTTTTTGAAACTGAAGGCGCTGTCAGACGGACCACCCAAGGAGCTGAAGATTCGCCTGATTAAAGTGGAGAGCGGGGACAGGGAGACCTTCATTGCCTCTGAGGTGGAGGAGAAGAGAATCCCACTGGAAGAAATCAGCATTAAGAACACTGCCAGTGAAATCATCAAGTCATGCAAGTAAGTCAGCTGTAGAGGAAGGCTTTTCTAAAATGTGTTTATTGTTAAAGTTCACTAGGTTTCTTTATTTGGATATCTTAGGGATTTAGGAATTGTATAAACTGGCAAATTGGAATGAGGTTTGAGTTATTTATTTTTGTCAAATAAAGTAAAATGACCCACCAGGTAACTCGAGAGCATTGTCCTGTTTGCATTTGTCAACATGTTCTCTTTGTCCTGTTATAGGGGGGCCAGAATCAAAGGGAAATTCAAAGAGTCTTACTTGCTCCCAGCCTTCTCTGTAAAGCCCATCATGAGCACCGAAGAACCCATTCCTAGAGAGCAACTCAACCCTCCTACACCCAGTATATATGTACGTCACCAAGTGCACCACAACTCGTACACATTACCGTAATTTCCGGACTATAAGCCACTACTTTTTTCGCTTCATGCACACACCCTCATCATGGAAAACACACGACGAAATGCATATGATGCAGCTTTCAAGTTTAAAGGCAATCAATCTGGCTGTCGAAATATCTCATGTTACAACGTGGACACCTGCGGCTATGTACAAACTGTTTTTTTTGTTTTAAATTTAGTGGGTGCAGCTTATATTCAGGTGCGCTCAATAGTCTGGAAATTACAGTAGTTTAGTCTTACACCTGGTTCAGAGTACATGATTTTTTGTCTGATACAGTGGTCACTCTGTCAGATTACAGAATTATAGAGTCATACATTCTTGGACAAGGGATATGATCGACTACACGTTGGTACCCGGCAGGTCACAGCTTGCTGTCATTCACAACTTGGAGGTGCCAGAGACCCAGATTAGTGTGTGTGATACTGGCTGCTTGCATTCGAAAAAGCATAAAAAAGGGTTGAGAGAAACAACCAAAAACTAACTAGCTAGTCCTGATAGGGTAGCTGCTTCACAAGGGTGACTGTGAAAGTCAATATTCTAATGTCAGCTGTATCACTGTGATATTTAATGAATATGGGTCAGTCCGATATGGCAAAAGTGCTGTGAACAGAAGAGTGACCTCTGCTCCTGTTGGTTAGTGTCAGCCCAACACGACAGACGACAAAAAAAATTCTGACATGCTAGACTTTGTATTGGGACGTTGTGAGGCATTGGTTGTTTATTATGACATGCTATACGAGATAAAAACTATTGATTGATGTGTCCAACGCCATATGACTGTCAGGTCGAGCTGTTGTCAGGCTTTAAATCATGTAGTCTGAACTGGGCATTAGGCCTTTAATGTGATGCATATGGGAAATGAACATTTTATATTATACATCGTAGTAAACAGAAGTAAGCTAAAAGTATGACTGAATCTATAAACGTTGGAAGATACTTGTGTCCAAATAATACATTATTTAAAGCCACAGTACATTAAAGTGGCTTAAGATTTAGTGGATGCTGCTGATGGGTAAAAGCAGCATCCCTAAACATTCGCATGCTGCCCTCTTGTGGTGATTGTGCATGAAGAAAAGTGTTTGTGTTGCCGCACATTTAACATGAGTTTTCTTCTCGATAGCTGGAGAGTAAAAGGGATGCCTTCTCCCCTGTGCTGCTGCAGTTCTGTACAGACTCCAAAAATCCTGTTACCGTCATCAGAGGCCTGGCTGGATCTCTACGACTCAGTAAGTTTACACTTAAAGTATCTGGGTAGCACATTTATTTGCATGAAAAACTTGCAGTAAGCTCTTGAGATAACTGTGTATTAAAGTAGAAGTGAATCTAGCTACATGTGAGGCTATTAAAATGAGTCCTACCCACTATTTTGGCTGAGTGGTTACAGACAGATATATAATGTATTTGCTCACTTCTCATCTCTGCGCAGACTGGTGTAATTGGGTAACATGTTTCACATTGTTTTTAGACCTAGGGCTGTTTTCTACAAAGTCACTGGTAGAAGCCAATGCAGAGCAGGCGGTGGAGGTGAGGACTCAGGTGCAGCAGCCCTCTGATGAGAACTGGGACCCTAGTGGGACGGGTCAGACGTGGCCTTGTGAGAGCAGCCGCTCCCACACCACCATCGCCAAATATGCCCAGTACCAAGCCTCCAGCTTCCAAGAGAGTCTGCAGGTACAGAGCACTACATACTGTCGCTAACTGTGGTGCTTTTACTATTACAGCTTGATAGTTCTCCTACTTTAGCCACTTAAGAAACCACTATTTCTCCACCCATTTCATGTACCCTGTATATTGCAGTGTACTGGTTTTATATACATAAAACCAGATAAAGGTGTCAGGACTTCCATGTCTCTGCATTATCTGCTGCAGTCCAGCTAATTAACAGAACATGATCACGATCTGTCTTCAGGAGAACAAAGACAGCGATGAGGAGGAGGATGAAGATGATGAGAAGGAGAAGAAGCCATCCATCACTTCTGATACTCCCAACAAGGACAGCTCTAAAGAAAGTATCAGGTAAAGAGAGTTTTAAAAGGCTAACTAAATGTTTTACTAAAACAATCCATTGTTCTGTCATTTGAAGTAATTTTTTAAAATAATATCCAATCCTCAGTGGCGAGCAGAAACCAGGAGGGAAGATCATTAAGTTTGGCACCAACATTGACCTCTCAGATCCCAAGAGGTGAGCAACTTTAATATAATCACTCAAAAACAATAGTGCTGAGTTCAGTACTGTGAACATCAAAATCAGGTTTATTGGCAAAGTGTGTTTAGATGCATTCGTTTTTTTTGGCGCACTAGTTGCACACTCAGACTAGTGTGACAAAAAGGCCAACATGTTAAACAAATGTCTCACTAGTTGTGCACAGTTGCTCACTAGTGCTGACTAACACTCAGCTAGTTAAAGGAAAGGCCCAACATGTAAGAAAAATGTCCATCATGTTTGGTCAAAGTCTTAACATGTTCCTTACAGAGTCCAGCAAATGAGTGAGAATGTCTTTAATTAGTTTAATTAGTGGATATTTTGGGCCTCACAGCTTAACTTGTGAGCGTTTAGCCTCTCACTAGTTTGGACTTTGGTGCTACTAGTGTGGTAGCCAGTGTTACTAGACAGGTTCTGTTGGTATTAGTTGGACAAGAGTGAAAAACAGCGACCAGTAAGTTTCTGTCCAAGTAGATAAATGCTCAAATTGCTTGCCATATTTCAAAAGACTTCGTGACCACAGATGTCAGGACAACAGGTTTGTAGTCATTCAGTCCAGTCTAGTTTAGTGGGAACCAGGATGATGGTAAAGTGTTTAAAGCATGAGGGGACTTCACACAGTTTCAGTGGTTTGTTGAAGATCTGTGTGAAAAGGGGGACCAGCTGGTCTGCACAGGATTTCAGACAGAATAGTTAAGAAGAAAGTTGCTTCATTTCTAACCTGCTGTTTCTGTGCTCAGGTGGAAGCCCCAGCTGCAAGAGCTGCAGAAGTTGCCAGCATTTATGCGTGTGGCATCCAGTGGAAACATGCTGAGCCATGTGGGACATACAATCCTGGGCATGAACACGGTCCAGCTCTACATGAAAGTTCCAGGGAGTCGGACACCAGGTATGGGACACTGACACTCCTCTGTCTGTAACAGATGGAATACACCATTGGTTCATCAGCAATAAATACAACAAGTTAAATAAGATCTGTTAAATTCTCAGTAAAAATGAAATAGCAATAAATATGCCTGAGGTTATTCTGTCCTTGTTTAAAAGGTCACCAGGAGAACAACAACTTCTGCTCTGTGAACATCAACATTGGTCCTGGAGACTGTGAGTGGTTTTGTGTGCACGATAACTACTGGCAGGCCATCAGTGACTTCTGTGAAAAGTGAGTAGGAGGTAGCAGTTAGTTTGCATGTTGGATAATTTACAGGTTGTTAAAGTAGAATTGCCTTTATACCATCGGATACCTAACAGCTCTGTATACCTTCTGTGCCCAGGCATGGAGTGGACTATCTGACAGGGTCCTGGTGGCCGGTGTTGGAGGACCTCTACAGCGCCAGCATCCCTGTGTATCGTTTCATCCAGCGGCCTGGTGACTTGGTGTGGATCAATGCTGGAACTGTTCACTGGGTTCAGGCTGTGGGCTGGTGCAACAACATTGCCTGGAATGTTGGACCTCTCAATGGTAAGGAGGGTCATCTAGTGACCAAATACACAAAGCAGATTTTAGAAGACTGTTTCATTGTCCAGTGTTGTTTTATGTGAATGCAGGTTACCAGTACCAGTTGGCCCTGGAAAGGTTTGAGTGGAACGAAGTAAAGAAGGTCAAGTCCATCGTCCCTATGATTCATGTATCCTGGAACGTGGCTCGCACTGTCAAGATCACTGACCCAGACACTTACAAGATGATAAAGTGAGCACTCTGTTTGCACTTCATTAGGAACCTAGGCTAAGACTAAAATAGTCCCGGAGTTATTCTGGCCTTCATGAAGGTTAAACAGTTCCTGTTGAAATAGTTCAAAATGTGTTCATTCTACTTAAATGGCCTTTGACAGTAAGTCAGACAGGACTTCATATGGGAGGCGTTGGGGTTGTCTACTGTTGTTGAATTGCATACTTTTTTTTTTTTTATCTATCGTCATTAATGAGGCAGACAAAATATTAACTATTCAACAGCACCACAACCTACAGTTCCAGAATAATACACAAGATATTTACATAGTATAGTTATAACCTTCACAAAGGTCAAATGTATTGCAGGGACGTAGCATTAGATTGCTAGGTGTACACTTTTGTCAAAGTTGTAATAACAAATACACTAACTGAAAACCAATTCCAAATTTAGTGTTGTTTAATGGCAACTTTCCATTATGGTCTCTTTACCTTCCTGCCAGACACTGCCTGCTGCAGTCCATGAAGCACATCCAGATCTTGCGGGACCAACTTGTGGCTGAAGGCAAGAAAATTTCCTATCAGAGTCGGGTCAAGGACGAGCCTGCCTACTACTGCAATGAGTGTGACGTACGTAGCTCTCAATAAGTCACACATACAAAATTCTCTCTCCATCAGACACACTGTTTCCAGTTTATTAGCTATACCTACACAAAACTAATGCATTCTGATACAACTCCCATCTTCATGATTATAAATTAGTTTTTATTAGGCTAGGGATTCAACTGTAATACAACAACCTGCCCTCAATTTAAACAGGATAGACAGAATGTTTACAGCAGAGCAGTTGCACTATAAATATTAGCTAGATTTACCAAAAAATGGGCAACTGCTTTCTTATTTTGTTTGCAAGTGACAAAAGCATATTTAGTATAGCAGCTAAACTAGCTAACAAAGTGCAGCTATTGTCTTCTACAGTAATGACCCTTATACTGGAAGCACAGAGGATCCTTTTCATGATGTTACAACTACACCCTGAATGAATCTTTTCTTTTGTCTGTCATAGGTGGAGGTGTTCAATTTGTTGTTTGTGACATGTGAAAACAGCAGCAGGAAAATGTATGTAGTTCACTGTGAGGACTGTGCACGGCAGCGCAGCCCCAACTTGAACAACGTAGTGGTGCTGGAGCAGTACCGCATTGAGGAGCTAATGAACACATACGACTCCTTCAGCCTGGTGAGTGTGCACATGCCTCTAGTTTTGCTGCTTGGTCAGACAAACAGGAGTGTGCTTCCAGTTATGCCATTCAAGAAGCTGGAGGTTCATTTCTGACCTGAAATGAAAACAGTCGATGAAACTTTTCACTTTTTCGATGTCACTCACACAGTTTAATGGTCTTTTGTGTTTCTTGTCTTACCAGGCCTCCTCCTCCCGGTGACAGAGATCCCCACAGTCGTCTCCTCAGCCATAACCAAAACTCCTGCAAGCCAGGACAAAATAGTTTCACTTTGGTTTTTAACTATCCCTTTTATCATTTAAGATAATTTTTTGCTACTACTACTGCTAATACTTGCCGAAAAGCCAGTTGAATAAGTTTACTCATCATTACTGTTTACAAAAGAAATACCAAGCCACCAATACCAGTTTACTCTCAGATGGTGCTTTCAACCAGAAACCTTGGCAACAATAATGTAGGTAAGAACCAGGGGCCGTTGGTGCTGTCAGTGGACAAACTCTAGTAGTTGATGGTTTCAGTGGCGTGTTTGTCAGTACCAGAATGAACTTTTCTGTTGTTGTCTTGAGTACTGAAATTTGTACATGCTGTCTGAATTTTTTGTGGGGTGCCGTCTTTTTTTTAAATAACTTTTTTTTTCTTTCCTTAAACTAGATCAGCCTAGATATATACCACATTGGCCTTGTATTTAGAAAAGAGAAAATGAAAATTACTAAGAGATAAGATAAAATTTTTCTAAAGCATTAATAATTTTAAAAAATACAATTGTTTGGAATGCTTCGAAATATACGGGTTTTGACGACTGGTTGTTTTCGGGGATTACATTTTTGTTTTTCAGATTTTTGTATGTGCTGTAAATCTTGTTTTTATGATTTTTTTTCAGAAAAATGATATTCAGTTGTCACACACATTTCATATTGTTTTTGTTAATTTCTTCCTTTTCTCTATGAACTCGCTTTGAAAAAAAAAAGATTGCCACCTGTTGTTTGTGTGTTGTACCTCTGATTGTTTGGTTCAGCTATGCGGAATTAGCATTTCCTGGATTTTTTGGGCTTTGTACATTAATTTAAAATGTTTCCTGTATTTATTGGATATCAATGTTCTCCTTTTTTGATAGGGTTGTACAAGTCTGCGAATTTCTTTATTTTTTATGGTGACCGATCGCTCTGTAAGAATTGAAACGTGGGGCTTGTGTGTCCTCAGCAGCAGAAGCTGCTGTTTTTTCTGGTGCTTGGCTTTCACAATGCCTGTTTTTTTTTCTCTTGATATATATTAAATGATAACGTTATCTTGAATATAACGCCACCTTTCCTGTAGACAATAGGCACACATTGCTCACGTAGAATAAATGACTAATGGAATGCCGTGTTTGTAAGGAAAAAAAATTTCTCCAAAGGGTTTTGAGAAATGTTTTTATTACGTAGGGGGCTTTTAGATGAGATTTTAATGATTTTAAGATATTACCTGTTGAATATGATAACGGGATAGATGGTGCTAAATGTTCTCTTTGAACAAACTTTTTTTCCCTCTTTGTCTTAAAATGAGAATTCTATTTTTCCTGTTGCAATATTACCTTACCCTTTTCCTTCTCTTTGTGGTCATTTATTTATAACTGCACTGTTTAGAGAACTCACACAGACACTTGCAGACACACACACACACCAAACTGAGCCAGACATGTCTTAAAACACTTGTGAATTTGTGTGACATTACTATGACTATTAATAAATGCTTTTTGATAAACCCAAAAGACAGCAGGGTGTTGTCTTGTTTGGTCACATCCGTTTGCCACAGAAGATGCACCAATTTGCTAGTAATATCAGTAAATAAGATCTACCTCTGGATGCCAATATAAACAAAACAAGTAATGTCAGTATGATCTAAGATGTGACAAAAATCTCACTTGGTCAGTGAATATATGGTCACATTGCCCAGCTCTCTGAAGTGTGTCCAACTCCTACGTCTACCTTAAAATAATGTACAATGTTAAGGACTGAAGTTATCTCCATACAAGGCAAATTTACTAATTTTACATTTAAACTGTCAACTGCTAGCTGGATTTCCATCTGAATTGAACCTAGTTCCAGTTTTGTCACTACTGATCACCACAGCTGCCACTTGTACACAAGTCCAACAGCCAGTTCACTGCCCTCAACTATGTCACAAAGCACTTTACATCCATTTATACTCCAATCTTACAATAACAAGTCACTTCCCATGGCTGTGACAAACGTTTGGCTCAGTTTTGTCATTCATGCCCTCAACCTGGACTTGCTATTGTTAGATATGCCTGTGAGAAAATAAGGCTGGAGTTGATAGAGAAGTTTCCATTTAGACATCAGCATCCTGGGTAAACTAAGGAAGGAGATCGCTTGAGTGGCAAAACTTCACAGGTAGCAGAGCAGGAAATCACAATAAGCAGTAACAAGACCACCCAGACTTCAGTTTCCTTACTGATAATTCAATAAATAATTTAGTAAACATGAAAAACGTAGAGCACTAAAGCTTGTTTTTCAGTAATGGGGTTCAGTTGGGGTTCAATTCTTTGTCAGGGCACAGTATCAGCGTGGACCCCAAGTGATCGGACCCCAATTTTACCACATACTATAGTAAGGCATATTTTTCAGGAGACGGTCTGACAACATTATTTCGACATACTATAGTAAGGCATATTTTTCAGGAGACGGTCTAACAACATTATTTCGAACATACTATAGTCAGGCATATTTTTTGGTAGGTATGTGGAAAATTCATCAGGCAACATGAGGGCAAAGCTGCAAACACACACTGTGTCTCGGTAGGAAGGCACCTTTTTACCTTTATGAAAGATTTAATTCAGATTTTCAAATTAAGATATTTAGTCACACACTAACATGTATGACTAAATACACTGACAGTAGTAAACATTTCACACAACGCTACAGAGGTGGGGATTGCTCAGGCAGGGCCAGTGGTCTTCTTTTTTTTATGTAAAAAATTAACATAACCTGACAAAGTTTTAACAAACTACAAACAAATAAACAATACATTTCTCCCAAATGTCCCCCCTCTCCTGTACTGGGCACTTGGTGCAGTCCAGGCCTGTGGGTGGCATTTAAACCTGCTGCTGCCTCAGTCCAGTCTTCTTGTCAGGACCGTCACCATCCATGGACCAGTAACACGGTAACTCAAAAAGAAAATTTACAGACATTAATACAAAATTAAGCATGCAAAAATAAATGTGCATGCTTCATTGATTAATTTTGTATGTCCAATGTCAAATCAAATACCTAACCTCTACTTACAGCTTAAATCTACACACATGAAAAAAGAAAAAAGATTACCTAGCTAATTCTACTGCTGCTGGTGGTTTAGGCCCTCACATGGTGAAGGGCGTGGCTGAGGCCTTCACAAGACTGGTTTAAGCTTTTACAAGGGAGACTGAATGCAGCAGTTTTTCTACTGCCATGGTGAATTTTTTGCTTTAAATCTGAGTGGTGCTGTGTAGTATTTCTACTGAGGTGTGTTCCTAATATTCTGAGCCACTCATTTATGTAAATGGAAGGGACAAAAAAATACCACACCACCCTAAACTATGACCTCAACAATAAACATATTGCATTTTAACATTTACATAAAAATTAACATTACAGGCTTCATATAAAGGTGGAATTTGTGGTAGATTTGTTGTATTGGATTGCATTAGTAGAGACTGTAAAGGTGTGCCTAATAAAGTGGCCATTGTTTATGGAGACTGAAGCTTATCAGCAGCACAATTTCACACTTTCAGTTGCCAGCTTTAGTCTATTCAATATATCTTATGGCATTTAATTAAACTGCAAATCAACCTCTTTACACTGCACACTAGTGTGTCCTGTGTGTCTAGATACAGAAAGTCAAAGTTTTGATGCAATGAGAATATTGTTGAAGAGGCTGAGATTGTCCAGTGCAAGTGAAGAAGTTGTGGCTGCAGGAGTTCACACTTTCCAGCTGTTTAGCGAAATTTGATGTACAAATGCATTTTCTGGCTTAATGCCTCTGAAAATGAAATCATCCCGAGTCTGAGTTGGTTCAGCTGAAGCTGTTCCTGACCAGTGTGAAATACTGACACTTGCTGAACTTAATCTCCACTTCAGATGTTTAAAAAATTAAACAAAAATTGAATAACTTAGATATTTGATTAAACTGGTTTAAAGACTGATACTTCAATTAATATTTATTGGTAATTAACCACTCATGATAATTAGAATTCTAACGAGGTATAACATTTAAGATCCATAAATTGTAGCATAAATCCACTACAGTGTCAAACTCTTTTTGTTTTTCCCACTGGCCATATATAACCCAATTCAAGCAGACCAGTAAAGCTATTGCATACAGTAAATGGCCCATAACTAATTATGTGACAAGGTTCCACAATTATTTATTTCTTTGGTGAACACAATGTGCTTCTGTAGCATTTAAGTTTACAAGTTTAAGTACAATTGAGAGAGATCAATTAAGTCCAAATTTAAAATCAGTTGCATGTTTTTTTTAAGAATGGGGGAAACCGCAGTACCCGGAGAAAACCCATGACACCTCAGTAGACAGCTGCAACACACAAAAAGATCCTTGCCGTCTGTCTTCACTGAGGTGACTCTAAGAGACAGAGACCTGCCCCACATCCAGGAGACTATGGAAGTTATAACTTCTGGGGGGGCAGCACTGAAACTCTTTATATGACTCAAAGTAAAAAAAGAGACACCAATTCTTTTTCCTTCAATATGAGTCTTGCATTCACCTAAACCACACCAACTCAGTTTTTCCGTGTGATGAGCTTGCTAAGTGGAAGCAACAAGTCCCGAATGGTGACATGCT
>NW_018128118.1:647214-653963 GCF_001952655.1 Monopterus albus
AGAAGTGTCCCCAGCCACAGAACATCTGAAAGTGAGCAGTTTTCTCGACATTGAGGGATGGAACAACCCTTCACAGGACACAGCTGAGGAAAATGGGAAAACTCAAGTCATGTCAACCCTCATAAGGACACTGAGGTAAGAGAGACTGACAATTTTTGTAAAAACAACTTGTGGTTTAATCCCAGAAAAGAATTGTCTTCATGAATATTTTCATTTCAGGGGGCCCGTTTTCCCAGCTGTGGATCATGCTGGAGTACAGTAAAAAAACTTGAAAATGAATGAATGAAAATGAATGTTACAATGACAATAAAGATCATCTGTCTATATCTTACTCACTGGTACTGATAAAATGCTCCTGGTCCTGACAAACAGAAAACACAAAAATCAGTTGCACACATCACCACAATCGACTCCCACCATGCAAACATGACTGCATGCTGATGGTTCCGCTTACTCTGGCCCTCCTTACATTAAATTATGTTTACACAGATCTTACAGTGCAATGTGTAAAAACTAAATCTTGTTTAGCACAGTAGTGAAAGTTTAAGACCTCTGATAATAGGATTTAGGACATTTTAATGCAAATCAAGGCCTTACTTTTGGATTGGTGGATTTAATACCTTTTAGGACTTTCTAGGGATCTACATGTACCATGTATTAGGTATTCATACGTACCGCTGATTGTGAATACTATCCTGATGTGAAACATCCTCTCCCGCAGCCAGTTTGTCAACATCTGTCCATGTGTTCTGCTCCTTGGTCTCCATAAACCCTAAACACAAATAAGGAAGACATTATTCCAGCCTAACAGTTTGCTTCACACAGACCTAAAGCTTTAAAATTCTGTTATAATTCTCTCATAACCGATTTGAAGCTGCATAAAGACCAAATGCACCATAATTTGTCCACTTGGTCACGAGAATTTACATTAGAGTACTCATCAATACTGAATACTTAATGATGCAATGTTTCTACTATTAAAAAAAAAAACAAAAGTGCAGTGTCTTTAGAGACTATTTTTAATTTCATGAGATTTACTTTCTGATAGTGAATAAACTATCCTCTAACAGGAAACTAAACAGCACTGCCACCATTCCTATTGAATAACATGTGACTGCTACACAGCATAGCCTACAGTGGATTTTAACCGTTTTATTAACCGTCTTTACATCATGTATCTGTGATAAACCTACCTAATAGGTTTCTGACAAGCTTTTCAAATTAAGTCGGTTTCAACGGGATGTAAATCTGATCTTCTTATTCAGTCTTAATCGACGAAACATAACCCAACAACACTACATTTGTACTAGAACTACATGAATATCTGTCATCAAACCTCAAGGCTTATCTGTGTCAAATCCTAACAGGATGTTTTCAGAGCAGCAAGGTGACGTGGCATTTAAACAGTGTTTCCTACTTAAAATGTCATTAAGCAAAACTCTCTGCTCCACAGGTGCTCATGTCCTTAAAGGGGGTCACTGGGTGAGGCATGCTGCAAAATCTGCTGGTCTGGATTTACAGTGAAAACAGATAATTCTCCAGGTTCTGAAAACGACTTTTAATTCTTGTGCTAACATTGTTTATTTTACTGTATAATCAAAGCATGAACCTTTGTCCTTAACAAAATGTGCATTTATCAACAGCTGCATTAAAACACCCAGAAAGGTACAAACAAAACCCTGATGTGTACAGCAGACTCGCTGGTGCATACGTCATACAATGAACTACTTTCATTTTATTTTTTTAACCAGTGTTTTACTAGGCAAACTAAGTTCAAACCTTTCTTTTACAATGGTGCCCTGGCAACTTTTCAGTTTACAACAGGAAGAGGGCGCAGTTTCCAAGTTCCCAGAGGTTAAAGGCCACTGGCAAAAAACAAAAACAATACTTGCTCACATACACTCCTTGCTCTGCAATACATGCATTGGAAATCACTAGCACCAATGACATTAAATAGAAGCCAGTGTTATCATCATATCTTACAAGGAGATCACATGAAAACTGTATAATACTCAGGGACAATCTCAGAATACATTGCCTATAAACTATAGTAAAATGCCTAGACAAAGAAATTCCAAATTAATGTTAAAAATCAGAATGGACATATGTAAAAGAGAATCCAAGGCTAGCTCTAGGTGAAGCACTAAAAGTTCACTGAAGACTTTTATAGACAAGTTCATTTCAACTTGTGAGGGGAAGCCTTTGATCCTGAATCCTTTGCCTTACATCGCTGAACAACTCTTACTTGCTTTATTTATTGAACACTGCTGCAGTAATTAATCCTGCTCCATTTGGTCAACACCTACAGTATAGTAACGCAGCACTTGTGCAGTCTGATACAGCCCACTACAAAATAGACAATCCTGCTAGCTCTTCTCTACCAGCTGCCTTTCCCTATTTCCTGCTCTCTAGAACCTCCACTTATCAAGCTAGCCACCTAACTCTGACCCCCAACTCCGACACCCAGCCCCCACCGCAACAAGAACAGAGTAAAGGAGGGTATAGTGTGTCCTGGATATGGGAGGTGGAATGCATGTGCTTAGAGGAGTTGTTGGAGAAAGGCTGGGTGGGGGCAGATAAGGCTGGTGGGTGGAGAGAAAATGGGATGGATGCAGGGAGGGAGGGAAAAAGAGAGCGAGAGAGGGGGCACTGTGGACTGGATCAGATGTAGGGGGAAAGTAGACAGAAGTTTGACATACTTAAGACAAAGACCATAGCAAGTCTGAATTGAGCCATTTACAGCAGCTGAGGAAGGAGCATCTCTGTGCTACTGCATCACAGCAGAACACAAATTTGAGGTTACATGTGGAAAGTAAAACAGACTCTAGGGCATAATCGGCTCCACTGACAGCTCTGGATAGCGAGAAAAGCTGCAACAATCTGGAGGAGGAACAGCAAGACACCCACCAGGCCCCACAACACAACGTAAGTACAAGTGCAGCGGCATCCTTCATAAGGATTTCAATCATATTATGGTTAAATCCAATTACTCTGACATTTTCGTACAGCTGATTACAATGAAAATGAGCTAAAAGATTCTAATTACCTCTGATGTTCAATATAAAGCAACACAGAGGTCTGAGAAACAGAACTAATTATTGCTGCTGCTGCTTTGCTCCAGATAATAAACAAACAGAGCAATAGGAAACCTTTCTTTAGAGTCAAAGCATGATAACACTGTAGGAACTAGCTGTGTGTGTACATTTAGGCATGTACACTATATCAATTTGGTTACTACATACCATCATTTGGCAGCTACATTAACTTAGTTGCACAGTATTCCCTGATCAAGAATTCCTTAAAGCTAAAGTATGGAACTTTTTTCCCAATATTTTTGTTGTAGAAACCTGCCTTAATGTGGAGAGGTGCTATCAAAGCATCTCGTGAGTTTTGTTGCATCCTCATTTACTGTATTTTCATAACGGCAAATATCTGAAGAGCTGGACAAAAGCGTGGTGGAACGTAGTAGAGCACAGTGGAGCAGGGAGGGGGAGCGCTGGGCGGAGCAGAGGGTTGACTGGGAGTTTCATGCTAGTGCTACCTTAAGGTACATACCGTAGCTTTAATTGTGCAGTATTCCCTGATTTAAAACTCCTTAATTTGGGTCAAACAGACATAACCTGTCATTCAAAGAAATGCTACTCAGACAGTAGCAAGAAGTATGAGTAAAATAGGTGGAGCACCTAAATGTATTTTCGGTAAGGGACACAATGAGTCATCTCTCACACACTTTCCTGTGAGGTCTTCCTCTGTGACCTTCCACCTTACAACAACACTTGGGACAACAATGGGAGACTGATATGACAAATCAACACCCTAAAGCACCCAGGACAGCATCATAAATGATGTCTTCCACTGTCACTGCTGATATCCAGTGAGCCTGAAACAGAAGTATGACTTGGTGATTTTTTTTTTTACTTGTATCCATTACATTTCAGCTGTGCACATTTATCCAATAAATAAGCAAACATAGCTTATCACACCAGCAGAGAATATGCTGGCTGACCTCATGCTAGCTGGACTATCTGAGCGGTTAGCTGAAAAACACTCAAGTCTCGACAGGGAGAGAACAGGGGAAATGTAGGATGCACCTTTTAAACAAGACTCTTGTCGACTAACTGAATTAACTGCCTCAACCATTTCAGAAACAGCAGCAACTTTTGTTATTCACACAACATTCACTTTTTATTCAAGTGTGACCATCACACACCACCACCACCACCACCTCTATTGGTCCTTAACCTTCCGCAACAGACTATCACACACATTATGGCAATAAAGTACTTCAGCAGTAATGTAAAAGCAACCATCACTTTGCCGTGCTGGCTAAAAAAGAAAGGCTAAGTCATCCCTAATGGGTTTTTTTTCCATTGCTGTTGGGTTTTTTTTTTTTTTGGCTGGGGCATCACCCTGACCTTTGAGAAGTAAGGATATCCTGCACCAGACACAGCTGCATACCACAACAAAATGAATCAAAGTGAACTTCAAATGAGGACCGGGAATTTAAAACTATGAGTAATTTTTCTGCCAAGACACTTACGATAATATTAAACATGTTTGATTTTATCAGAACTTCAAGACTGACAAAACAGCTCGGATCACCAAGTGATTACAGTTAGCCTTCATCACTTCACTACACAATCCACATACAGGGAAAATATGGGCCAGGTAACTTTTGGCCTATCACCACCTCATAGACATCACACAGGACTACACTGCTAAAAGATAACACCTCAATCCTCTTAGTGCTTTTCCACCAGAGAAACTTGACCTTCAGCTTCCCTTACCCATAATGCATAAAAATGCAAGGGAAAAACCAAATTTACCTGGGTTCAGAAGTACTGTGTAACCCCCCCAGCCAGAGTACTGAACTATTCAATTGTTTTTAAATGTGTTTTCCACCACAACAACATGTTACTGGGCGCTGACCAGCTTCAAAACATCTCCAATGTTAATCCTGTCATGTTTGTTAGCGATTCTCATAAAATGCCTGTTTCCAGCTCACAATGCTGATATATTTACTTTTCTGCCCACAGTTCACCATGAGTATGACTGGTAGTCTAGAGAAGGGGGCCCACCATCAGGTCTTGGACCTGTCTGAGGAGCTGCCGCCTCATCACCACCTTCATCATCATCACACCAATCTCAACCAGAATCTCAACCACTCCAGCTCTCTGGCCTCCACCACCGCTGTGGGTGGAGGCAGAGA
This sequence comes from Monopterus albus, assembly GCF_001952655.1. Classification (NCBI taxonomy): domain Eukaryota; kingdom Metazoa; phylum Chordata; class Actinopteri; order Synbranchiformes; family Synbranchidae; genus Monopterus; species Monopterus albus. The sequence goes on from NW_018128118.1 coordinate 652,424, forward strand.
AACGCTTTCACGTGTGGTCATACCTCCTCCTTACTCTGCAGCTGAGAGCGGTGGTGGGGGCAGTGAAGGTCCTCTGGAGCTGAGGGGGTCCCTGGACTGCTGGGCCTGCTCGGTGCTGGTGACCGCTCAGAACCTGGTGATTGCCGCGGTCAACGCCTGCCTCGTTGGACTGGTATTCGGGACCATCCTGACACCAGCCACCGTCATGGTGGTGTTTGGCTTCCTGTGCCACTCTACAGTAAGAATGGGGGAGATGGGGGTTATGAGTGTGAGCACTGTATTTTATGATTTTCATTTCAGTGTGGATGCTCTTTTTCAGCAAGGCTCTCCCTCATACTCGTCTAAAACTGTAAGCAGCCACACTGGAGTTGGTTATGTGTTTGCATAACAACATTTTGCATGATTTGTTTGTTCAATTTTTATCTCTGCTCTAAACCTCCTGTGAGACCATGTACTGAATGAGAGCATGCAGACACTTGGTGCAAACCTATGTGCACTGCACACAAACTGGGCACGATTTACATCTAGTTAAAGTATGTAGGACCTAACCGTCCTGCATGTTCACAAGTATTACAGCTTATTCACCCATTAACGTTAGGTCAAATTTATGTTCACAGAAAATACTACCTGGCCATCATTTGTTTATCATCACCAACAAACATATTTAAAACCGGTAAGAGAAAATGTGTTGCATGTTAGTAAAAATAATGTACCACATCTAAATAAAAGAGGATGAAGAGGAGATCGCAACATCCATCTTTGCATGAAAGACTTAAAAGTCCTAATCTCATGTCCTTGATCCTGCTCGGGAGCAAGTTGGTAATTAAAACACACAACAGCCAAAATCTAAAAATGCATGTGACCATTATACCATTATTATCAGCTATAACGACACTCGGAAAAACAGAAGAAATGTCTATTGCAGGTGACTGCGCTAGTTGATTGAGCTGGATTGCAGAGCTAGACTGACATTTTTTGACTGACGTTTACACGCTCACGCGTTTTATTGTTTCGGATTAAGGTAATATACGGGAAACATACTGTGATCTGCATGGAGGGGGGTGTTTGTTTCTGAGATATCCAGAGTCCCACACTGCTGACTTTAATGTCTTTTACAATGGGTGGAGTTTGGTGATATCGGCTTCTGCCATTTTTGGTGCTGCATGTGTGTGTGGCACCCGTCATAGAGTCTGACAAGCAGTCAGGGAAGAAAGGTGCACACACATTGCAATTTTTCTACAATACCAGTAATAAGCAAATGTCTATGGTATGATACTTTTCATACCATGGTACCATGAAACTAGTATATCGCTGCAACCCTAGTCCATAACCATCTCCTTTGTCTTGGCCACTCAGTCAAAACAACTTACTTGACCTATGAGTTAGTAAGCATTATCCTGGACTACACCGAAAATTCATCATGGTTCAAAGGTTTCTAATGCATACCAGTGGCATTTCTATGCCGACGACCTCCTTAATGACCGGAGAGACCAGGATTCTGTGTTCTCCAGCTCGCTCATAATTAGACGTCATGTGACAG
>NW_018128118.1:654007-659405 GCF_001952655.1 Monopterus albus
ATAAAGCAAAAGAACAAAATGGGTGAGAAGAACATTTAAGAACTAAAGGTGGGTTGAGCAAGCAACGCTGAGTTGTCCAGAAACACACCCAACAAAATACTGTAGGAAGAAAAACAAGAACAAAAACAAGAACATTCTTAAAACTGCATTCTTGGTAACACCCAGCTCAGAGCCACACATGAGGCCTAACTATGTAAAAGTAAACATGGGCATACTTGTGAGAGTCTTATCTGTTACAACTCCTACCCCCAAAACTCCCTTGCACCCACAATTTACCCTTTAATGTTTTGCTTTCCCTCCACAGCTAGTATTTCTTTCTGGCCAGCTGTAACTCTACATCTGTCAGGGCAGTATCACAATCTTTTTGTGCATATGCAACTACCAAGATCTGAAAAAGACCACTTGCAGACTTTAAACAATAGAGATTCCTATTAAATACTAACTAATGTGAGTCTTTGTTCTAAAAGTTGAAGAATCAAAACATAACTTTGACTTTATTAGAAATGTGTTTTCATTACCAGTGATTTCCAAAAATACAAGTCACGATCTTATCAGCATGGCCTCTACTATAATAAATACTCTTCTTCCTGTAGTACTCCCCCAGTCCTCCTCCTGTGCTTGAATGTCCACTTACTCCTTCACAGGGTGATAAGAATGGCTCAGGTCTGCTGTCTCTTCATTCCTCTCCCATGCTCAAATCCTGACCCCTCCACCTCATCTCCCACTTCCCAGTGTTACTGCTTAAAAAAAAAAAAAAAAAAAGCACCAACTTTAATATACAATATGCACTGATTATTATCTTTGAATCTGTCTAACACACAAATACTAATGTTTGACAACAGTGTTTTAGAGATATCCTGCATGTTGACTTTGTTTTTGTCTAAATGAGTCCTTGTTGGGTTACAGAGGCCATGCATGCATGCACATGTGTAAAAATGTCACAATGATCCAGTGTCTGTATCATCACAAACACATAGAGCACATCATCTCCTGTCATTTCCTGCACAAGCGTATCAATCATTGATGGTCCACATAAAGACAAAAATTACACATGAAAACATAATGTTGCCCAAATTGTGCCACGGCTTATCAAACTGTAACATCACTGCCTGAAAATCTGGTAAATGTGAGTTTATATAAATGCTGCAGAAATAGAGGAGAAGGACCCAAATACTGTTTCCATACTGCATTAGTGCTGGATCATTTGATACAGCAAAGTTCAGCAGCTTTGCCGGCTGCGTGATTCGGGGCTTTGTTCAGACATGACACCTAAACACGAAATATCAGGCAAATTCCTGGCTGGGGTGGATGTCTGAAAGGGGTTTTACTCTCAGTTTTATGTACTGTCAGCTTTATAAATGTATTACTCAGTGAACACAGGTCCCACACAGGTTGAGAGACTTACTGTACCTCTGCAACATAATGCTGCCATATCATTCCATTTGTCATCTCTCTTCTCATCTCTGCAGGTCCGCCCTCATGGGACAACCCCTTACTGTTCAGACCTGCTGACTGACAGAGGCTGCGTGGCTCTGCTGGTGGTGGGTTTCCTCTTGGTCACCCCTTTGTTGGTCCTGGCGCTGGCTGCGTACTGTCGCCTGGCCCGACACCTCCAGCTGGGCCTGTGCTTCATCCCGTATAGCCGCGCCGTGTACAAGAACCTGCCAGCCACCCAGCATCGTGGCCTGGGCACTGGCTGTTGCGGCGGCCGAGATGAAGCTGACAGCAGTGGGAAGGGAAAAGTCTGGGTTTAAGAGAGGACAGAGAGGTGAAAACCTTTAGATGAAGTATAAGCAGGCAATTGAACAAAAATGACTGGAGTGGTGATTATGGGAATAAGGGCTGGGGATATAAGGAAGAGCAAAATGTGCACCAGACAGGAGGAAGCTACAAATGGCAGTCACTATAACAACCAGCTGAACACCTGAAAAACAAGTTACATTGTTAAAAGTAATGACTAACAGCTAACTTCCATACCTTAACATCATTACTGATTGTTCAGAAAATACCTACTGAGGAATTTGTTGGTTTAATCCACTGGACACAGACTGGTAACAGAATTTTAACCATTTCAAGTCAGTAGATTACAGCAAGTGTGAATCTGTAAATCAGCAGTTAATTAAAATAATCAAAGATGTCTAGCAAGGTGACTGCTGGAGTCAAAGAAGGGAACAAATAAAATCTACTTAAGTTTTTTTTTTTAATGACAGCTTATCTGGACTCCACAGGATCTTACGTTTCCTGAATGAAACACAGGAAGTAGGAGCACTGAAAATAGCACACTTCACAAAAGCTGTTCTGACACTACATATATCTAGAGCTCATCATGTATGTTGTTATGAAAAACATCCGTTTAATGCTTTCTGTTAAACTCTGCTAAATCTTGCATCATTTCATTTATAAATAAAGTTTTTGGATTCAGCTGGAGTCATGTCTGTCCTGTAGTAGCATGAAATGGTGATGTACTGTAAGATCGCTCCCACCTAAAGAGCAACAAAGTGACCGCATACCAGCTAACACCTGTGTGAATTTACACACAGTTCAAAAACACCTCCGTGTGCCACCGAAGCTGCTCTGGTTTTCTGTGGTGCCTACTGTTAGAAAATGTCCCTGAAGAAATCAGGTCTGAAAAATTATAAGTCGGTCACAGCAGGCTTGACAGCCTGTGGATAGTGTCTCACCCAAGTGGTGAAAGAGCAAAACTGACAGAACTGGGACATAAAAATTAACATCATGATAATGATGTACTACGTTTAGAGAAAGCTGGCGACAGCTGCAATACTTTGAGCTGCAGACAAGTACAGGCCTTTTGTTCTGAACCATTTTAGGTTTGTGACTATTAAACTATTTACAGACACTTCAAAGTTGAATGTTGTTGCCAGTTGTCATTTAGCCTGAGTGACTTTTTAAAGGCACAAAGAGCTAAATAAATCGATACATCAAGAAACTGAAATTCACAAGATAAGATGAGTTCATTACTTTGTGCAAAAATATAGTTTAATTTCCTTCCTATCCCACATTAGAATGATTTTTGAAACCACAGCTAAAAAGCACCATCTCTTAGTGAATTAACCATATTAATAGGAGATACAGTTAACATCTCCAAGACTCCTGCTCTCTAATACTACTGCACTTCCCTGCCAAATGAAACATCAGTGTGTCTAGGTTGAAATAGTACAAAACACGACCACAGACATTAACATGTAAATAAGCAGCTGTGTTTACTTTCCACATGAAATACAGGGGAGAGCGCGAACGCAGTCCCCCACTACCAGAAATTATGCAGTCGAGATTCCCACATTTGGGGAATTCGCAGGGGTCAGCACAACCGGAGTGCAATGGCTGAGCCTCACCCTGGGTGAACCACCTTCTTGATCATGGTATCTCCCCTGCCAGGTAAGTATGAGTTGTACACGTCCCATGCAGAGGAGCCATGCAGCTACATACCATTTAAACGGACGGTGTCACACAAATACGCGGCGGTATTAGTTTCCGCTACAACGCGTTTAGCACATCACATTATACATGTGCACCGGTCATAGGGCGTTCGTTTAAAAAGAAAACACTAACAATTTACGTAGTAAAACGTTCCGCTATTTCCCATCATGCTTTGCCACGCTGTAAACGTGTCACGTGGTAGGCCGCTTCAGGGAACATTGTTTTTCTTCAATATACAGAACCTGCCATGCTTTATCTTGAAGTCTCACTTGTTATAAATGCTGCAGATCAGCAAGTTAAGTTTTTCGTTTCATTTGTCGACTACAAGAGCACCGATGTATAAAACGTGCTTTGGCGCCATCTTGTGAACAATCAAATCCATTAAAGCACTTTGTAGAATCACCGCTATACGGATGGGGGTGCCTGTATTTTATTCTTGTTAGGGTTAAACAAACACTATTGTCATGTCAGTTTATAAGCACAATTAAAAACAACAAATATTGAGCAAAGTGCTGTACAACATTGGTGCTATTGGTGCAATAGAAACTAGCCTAATGGCCAACAGTTGTAAAAGGCTAAAACAAATTTATACAGTTAACTGGGTTTGTAAACACGTTGATTAACAGCAAGTTACAGAAGCTGCCAGATGCATAAAAGCTTTAGTTTCTGTTGTCCTTAATATGCTCAGGAGCTTATTACAAGGATGAGTGAACTCGTGGCTACTTATGTTATCAAACTGAGGTAACCTACCTAATTAACGTTTTCTGCTTTACCTGGAGATTTAATTGGTTGTCAGTTAAAAAACAAACACACACACACACACATTTTAGCACAGAGAAAGATGGTTACGTACAGTAACCCAAGCTTCTATTTCGTATAGGCTTCGCCCTCTAATAGCTGTCGCTATTGGGATAAAGCGCAGCTGGATGTAGTCAATGCCCCGTTGGCACACCGCCGCCCAAGAGCATTAGAAAAACATACTCCACAGCTCGCTAAGTACACCACGATTGGGGGGGAGCGGCGGCTGGTTAGCATGTTGGATAATGAGACATACATGCCTCAGCTGCGCACGGCAAAAAACAGGCGCCCATGGGCGCAAAACAGTAGTGATGACCATGGAGCCACAGGTGCAATGGGGAGCGGATGGGGTGTGTGTGTGTAGCAGGGCACACACCAAGAATGGGGTTTATTGTCTTAGCAATTGTGAAAAACTAAGTGCAACTATGTTAACTAAAAGGCTTTAGAGTTTTTATACATTCTCAAAAACAAGTTCATTTCAATGGCGATGCAAGTTTTTAGAAATCCTTCTCCGTCACAGACTCACCTGGGAGTTGAGAGGCTGGCAATTAAAGACCGAACAAGAAAAATCCGCCAATTCCGAGAAGGTGTCTCCAGGTCAAGTTACGGATGTTTCTACATACACGATATATTTTCCAGATGCTCTATTAATCATACCAAAGAACCAATACATTTACAAGTATCACCAATGTTAAGCAAAGAAAACGCATAAAAGTTCTTAACTAGCTGACGACGTCGCCTACACCTGCGTCAAGCCTTGATATGCAAATGACCCGGAAACAGACCTCAAAGACTTAATGACTTGTTCCTGAAGCAGAAGAGATACAAGCCTACAGCGATAATACTGGACCATGACATCAGATTTAAGCCTATTTAGGCATACCTTTTATTTTAGTGCCATTATGATAAAGTTTAAACACATAGGCTAAAGTTAAACAGCAGGAAATGTTAAATACTATTACACATGAAATGACAAACATCAACAGTGAGACTTTACACAAAATGTTAAGTTTCTCATCTTCTAAATTCTAAGCCACAAACATTCATTGCCAAAGAAGCTGGCTGTTCACAGAGTGCTGTATCCAAGCATGTTAACAGAAAGTTGAGTGGTAAGAAAAAGTTGCACAACCAACCGAGAGAACCGCAGCCTTGAGAGGCTTGT
>NW_018128118.1:659968-662097 GCF_001952655.1 Monopterus albus
AGTGTAGCAGATGGATGGATGGAAATTAGTTGAAAGGAAAAAACGGTGCCAAATTGCATAAGAGGACTGCATCACACCACAGGGAGCAGCTGAAAGAGGAACATCATTCTGTACTACTGTGTCTATTTAACTGAACACATTTGCATTGTGTGTGTGTGTGTGTGTTTTTTTTACCCAGTTGTTACTCTATTATGTTTCCTTACATCCTGCACAGAAAGGAACGAGATGTTGAGTCAGCACAGCTGGTCACTGTACTGTCAGCCAAACCACACATTGCATTTGTAAAAACAAATGAGTCTGTTGCATTTTAATGAATTAAATGATTTATTTTTGTAGCTAATCTCAAAAAGAACAACTCTGCCATTACAGCGTTATGAAATAATACCACCATAATTGTTGACCTGTATAAATTAAATACAAAAAAACATTTTAAATAGATATTTACATAAATGATAATGGAATAAATAATAAATCAGCAGAAGTCCTGCCCCTTAGTTACCATTTCTAGGCTTCAGATTCAGCGCCAGAAACTCTGGAAAAATGGCAGCTTGTCCGTTTTCATTGTGTTTATTGTTTGTATTTACTACAGTTAAGTCGAAATGGAATGTGGATTAAAGATTTGTGGCTGTGTTTCAGTTGTCAAAATAACCTACATTCATCCTCCTAGGTATTTCCTATCTGTGCTTCACATACTGTAGCAGCTGATATTGTGAACCAACTGTGGAAAGTGCTACCAAACTGGTGGGTTGAACATTTTCAGAGGTATCCCAGAAGTGGCATCCATCAAAAATGAATGAAACAATCAGCTGCAATCAAATGAATATTAAATAAAGGCTACATTGCCTATAAATAAAACTGGTTTGTCTAAATACTGCACACCTTGTGGTAATAAGGTTGATAAAAGCAAGAGGATTTTAATAGAAAAATACTAACAAAATAAAATAAAATTACTTAAAAAACTGAAACACATTAACACACACACACACACAAAAACCTGGTGAAAACACATCTGGATTTTCAGATTTCCCCGTAGTAGGCTCATCATTTAAATCCAGAGGTGTCTTAATCATGTTGTTACAAAACATCAGATGCCAGTGAAAGTCATCTGTACATTTGTGTTGGATTGCTAGCTATGTTTAAATCCTTGCATTGAAATGTTTATAATTCCAATACTATTAGGAACAGATGCATTTCCATGGTGAAGGTGTAAAACAAACATTTCAGTTTCACATGATCTCCCACTTACTTCTAGATTCAACAGATTAGTTGGTGTAGAATTAAACACTGGATAAATGTTTATTCATCTTTGAGGTTGTAAATAAGTCACAGTATGGGCTATTAGACTGACATTTACATCACCCCTCCCTCAGCATGTCTGTACTAAAGTTTAGTCTGACACAAAGAAATGACTCTAAGATACGAGTTCAGAGAGCGCAGCAGCAACCAACCCCCAGCAGGGGGCAGCAGAGCTCCGCACAGCCACTGAGAGCTGATCGATCCTTTACACTGCCTATATAAAGTGGATATTTTATAAAGGCAATACACATGGACTATAGTAAATACAAATGGACTCAACATGTTGAAGTGAATGTTGCTAAATGCTGAGTCTATAAACACTACAGATTAGCTAAATCCATGTTTCACTTGTAATTGTATAAAATGCTTAATGGAACATTATCTTGTGACGTTTTCTTACAAGAAACACAGAAAACAAGATTTACTGAATACACCACAAACACAATGATGACCATGGCTGTATGGAAATGAAACTTATATCCTGCTTGACACACTCCGCAGCTAACATGGTCACAATAAGTAGTCACAATAACCAATTTTTGAGATTTTGCAATAATTTTACTGAAAAACAAAACAATTCAAAATTCAGTGCCAATCAATGCATATCACATTTTCACACTTTGAATCCAAGCTACAACAAATCGAGCAAAAAAAAAAAAAATTCAGTCAATGCAGAAAATATCAATGAGCTTCAGCAAGTCAACCAGCAGATTATCCACAACTAATCAACGCTGAAGAATTGGCTATCGATAAAGCAAAATGTGGATATATCTGCAAAACATAGAATTAAAGCTAAACATAAAAGAGATTGAGAATAAATCTGAAAATGTAAA
>NW_018128119.1:0-5704 GCF_001952655.1 Monopterus albus
GCCAGAGTATACTGGTTCCAAAAAGTTTGTCAGTAGAAATAACATCTCAGGGCATGAGAAAGTAGCTGCCTATAACTGCAGGTTGTTATTATTTGGGAGGTTTTGGGATCTTATCCTGAATCAATAACATGTAAAAAGGAGGTCTGCAGGGAGGTTTGGAGGTTCATGGTAGTCAATTAACCCTTGTGTTCTGTTAAGGATCATAATGAGTGAATATCTCTGCCGGAAAACTTCAAGCAATGTTTGGAGCTTTAATATGTTTCAAATATGCCACGTTAGTGAGAGATTAAGCTATGTTCCTTTATCCAGGGGTTATCATATTGTGGCCTTCAAACAGAACACAATGATGAAGGAGATCAGAGCAGCAAAGAGGATCCACTCTGAAACATGAGAAACCAGGTTTCAGCCAACGACCCCTCATCTGTGTGTAGAAGTCTGAAAAACATCACTAGATACAGGAATCCATCCCCCTCCACTTTGGAAGACCATCAACTAGACATCCTGAATATATGTTACTGTAGGTTTGAGAAGGATAAGGATAATCACCTTTATTGTATGTTACACACAAGGAATTTGTTTCCGGTACAGAACCGAGGCAGCCATCTGCGGCGCCAACTCAACCAATGGCTCTAACCATCGGGGGCAACGGGGGGATGTTCAGTGTCTTGCCCAAGGACACTTTGATATGTGGACTGCAGGCACCAAGATTTGAATCCTCAACCTTCCAGTTAGGAGGCAATTGCTCTGCCCATTGGGTTAGTCGGTAGTCCAGATGTCACTCTCCCTGGCAATGTGCTGCAGCTCCTCTACCAGTATTCCAAGGCGTTCCCAGTGCAAATGATTTATATAATCTCTCCAGCATGTTCTGGGTCTGCCACAGGGTCTCCTATCAGTTGGATGTGCTTGGACTACCTCCAAAGGGAGACACCATGGAGGCCTCCTGATAAGATGCCTGAACCACCCCAACTGGCTCATTTCCTGAAGGAGGAGCAGTTCTACTCTGAACACCTTCCAGGTGTCCGAACTCCACACCCTATCTTTAAGGGTAAGTCCGGCCACCCTATGAAGGAAGCTCATTTTGGCTGCTTGTATTCAAGATATTATTCTTTTGGTGACCATAGGTGAAGACTGGAGCGTAGACTAACTGGTAAAATTGAGAACTTTGCTGTTCGGTTCAGCTCCTTCTTCAATGTATACAAACAGAAAAACAAAACCAAAATTTAAAATGATAATAATAATATTCACCCATTTAGTGCAGTTCTATCTTATTATTTTTGCCCATGCCTCTTCCTTTTTTCTTTGACAAGAGAAAGGCCATGGACTGACAACGCCAGTACCATTTGCAAGGTCAGACATTATTGAGGAGAGGTTCTAACCATGAAAATGGTAAGCAAACGCTGCTTTGTTTACAGTTTGTATATACGCCATCCTAGGTCTTCTTTTACATGCTAAATCAGGTGGTGGAGACAAACATGACAAAGCTGGTTTGCAAACATGAGGATCACTCCTTATTAAAACCAGCAATCAGCTACACACTAACTTTTAACACAGTGGACTGACATTTGGAAAAGCTCAGGTTTGGACAGGACAAACAACTAAATCAAGAGTAAACCCAACATTTCCAAAAGTAACCGGTTTCATTCAGATGTAGTGTTAGATAGAGCAGAGGGCGGTGGTACATGAGAAGAACAAACTGGGTTGGTTCAGAGCACGAGGGAGGTTCATGTCCACCACAGAGAGAAGAGGGGGAGGAGATAAAGGAGATGTCAGCCTGAGCTGTGATCGCAAAGTGTCCGAGCTCTTTGCAGCTCTGATGATGGACGAAGCTGAACTCTGCTTCCCACAGCTCCTGAATACCTCATGCAAGAGGCCACCACCTCCTCACTCTGAGGATGTGCTGGTTTACACCCTGCTGTTCTTCATCTCTCTGCTCACCTCCACCCTCAACCTGCTGGTCATCATCTCCATCTCCCACTACAGGCACTGATGAACCTCTGCATTATTTACTGTCAACATTCACCGCTATCATGTGAAATCATGTTCAGAATTCACTTCAAAGCTTGTGTTGTGTGTGCGGCCTAAAAACAGGTAGTGGAAGTATGTGGCACTGTAGTAGGTGAGTATGTTAGAATTTCCCACAGTTTTTGTGTAACCTAATTTGTGCACAATTGTTTCACGTTCTCAGTTTTCTTCTACAAGTCTTTTCTGTGTCAGCAAACCGCATTTCCTCCCTTTTTCTCAGGCTCACAGAGGCTGAAATCACAGGCTTTGAAATGCTGAGTTCTGACTGATAACATTGAAATGTGTCCTCGCTCTGGTTGCACAAAGACTGTGAGACAAAAGAGCTTTGGTGACAGATTCAAGGCTGTGTGAAACATTTAAGTCACAAGGATGAACTGTGTCTGTTTTTACAGCTGAAATCAGGTCCAGCATTTGTTTCTGAAACCTGAAGGTGTAACTTCAGGGCCCCACACAGTGTGGGAACTTTGATTTTCACACAGTTTCTGCTTTGAATCTCTTCTTGGATGTTTGCCTTTCTCTCCAAGTTGTTTTAGTGTAACCTCACATGGTTTATTTTCACACTTTTATAACTACAGAGCTCTTCTACACATCTGCAGACTTTCATTTCTCCTGCACAGGTTTATCACAGGTTAGCAGAGACTGGTACAGCCACAGGCTTTAAATGTTTTTCTGAACATCATTCCACAGTCTCACAGCCTGATCTGAGCCCAGAGCAGTGGCTTCAGCTGCACTTTTATTTTGATCCACTGAGGTGTTGGGTTATTCTTTGTGCTGTTGTTGCACAGCAGCTGCTGTTTGTGACGATACTGTTGATGATACACAGGCATGATGTCCTCTTCTTGCAGGCAGCTCCACTCGCCCACAAACCTCCTCCTCCTCTCTCTGGCGGTCTCAGACTTCATCATGGGTTTCCTGGTGATGCCGGTTGAAATCCTCATGATGTGGACCTGCTGGGTCCTGGGTGACCTCTTGTGCTCTCTATACTTCTTCCTCCCTGTCACCCTGCTCAATACCTCTATAGGAAGCATGGTGCTCATATCAGTCGACCGCTATGTGGCTATTTGTGACCCCATGCATTACCCCACCAGAGTCACTGTTACAACTGTGTCCATCAGTGTTTGTCTCTGTTGGATCTGTTCTGCTCTCTACAGTGTTTTCCTTTTGCACACTAACCTGGAACCACCAGGCAGGTATAATTCCTGTTACGGGGAGTGTATAATGAACATTACAGGGACAGATGTGGACCGTTTTGGGAAGTAACTTGTTGGTTGGTTCTGTACTTGAGTCCTTTATGAGCTTTGTGATGTTTTCTAACTCAGGTCTGAACCCTTTGCTCTATGCCTTGTTCTACCCCTGGTTTAGAAAAAGTTTTAAAAACATTATGACTCTTCAAATACTACAGCCTGGCTCCCGTGATACCAGTGTACTGTAGATAATTTGATAATTAACCTTTACTAAACAAAATTGTGTATCAGTAACAACTACAAAGTGCATTTTTAGGAGAAAGGAGTGTGAACAGCTGCTTCAGATGTATAACACTTCAATATCCAAAGTAGATTATTAAAATTTGCACTCCCTTGGTTACTAAGCCATTAATGTCTCACATACAGGTTAAACTGTTATGTTCCAAAGTTCAGGAGTAGTTTCAGTGGTAAGTGAGATTTGTTTCTCCATTGATGTTTACTCATCCCTGAAGCTGAATATACCCTTCACCAAAACCCTCACCTGTTCAGTGAAATAGCAGTATAAACCATTACTGAAGTAAAAGGTCTTAGTGTAAAAATACTCACTATGAGTTAAAGACCTGCATTCAGAAGTGTACTTAAGTAAAAGTATGTTAGAACTGTCATCAACATGTGCTTCAAGTACCAAAAGTAAAGGTACTTGGCCTTTGTGATAAATAAAGTACAGTCAGGTCTAGAAGTAGTTGGACTAGCACGCAATGTTTGTAATAGTAGCTCTGTACACCACCACAGTAGATTTGAAATGAAGCAATTGATATATTGTTTGCTTAGACTGCTGCCCCCGCGACCCGGTCCCGGATAAGCGGAAGAAAATGGATGGATGGATGGATGATATATTGTTGAACTGTAGACTTTCAGCTTTAATTCAACAAATTACAACCATTTCTATACAAAGTTTTCTCTTTTCAGAGGCTCAAAAGTAATTGCACAGTTGGCTGACAAGCAGTTTCATGGCCAGGTGTAACATGTTGCCTCATTATGTCATGACAAAATAAGCAGATGAAAGGTTTGGAGTTCATCCCAAGTGCTGAATTTGCAAAAAGGTGTAAGGTGCAAGTGAAGGAGGCAGAAATTTTACCAGTGGCCGAACCAACAATTTCAAACATTCTCACCCAGAAGGATTGCACTCCTACCTGAGCCTCAGCAACACCAAAAGGCCTGGAAGACCATGGAAGACAACTGAAGTGGATGATTGTAGGATTCTCCCCCGGTGAAGAGAAACCACTTCACAGGATCTTCCCAAGTCAAGAACACTGGAAGAGGCATGTGTTGCCAGAGGTTACTGTCAGGAGGAGCCTTTGTGAATGTAAATACAGAGGGTTTACCTCAAGATGCAGACCACTGGTAACACTCAGGGACAGGAAGGCCACAGTAGACTTTGCCAGAAAACATCTGAACAAGGCTGCACAGTTCTGGAGAAAGATTCTCTGGTCAGATGAAACCCAGATTAACTTGTACCAGAGTCATGGGAGGAGCATGGAGAACGACAGGAAGGACTCGTGGTCCAAGGCATGCACCATCATTTGTCACTATATGTGGAGGCAGTGCTGGGGCATGGCCATGTGTGGCCTCTAGTGGAACTTGATCACTGCTGTTTATTGATGATGTAGCAGTAGCAGGATGAATTCTGAGTATACAGATCTATACTAGATACTCACATTCAGCCAAATGCCACATAACAGGACGGTGCTTCACAGTGCGGATGGATAATGGCCCAAATCATACAGCGACGGCAACCAAGGAGCTTCTCAAGGCAAAGAAATGGAATATTCTTCAGTGGCCAAATCAGACACCTGACCTCAACCCAGCTGAAGGTAAAACTGATGTACAAATCAAATCAAATCAAATTTTATTTTTATAGCGCCAAATCACAACAAAAGTCATCTACACCTTACTGTTATCACTATTATTACATAAGGAAAACCCAACAAATCCCCCTTGAGCAGCACTTGGCCACAGTGGGGAGGAAAAACTCCCTTTAACGGAAGAAACCTCCAACAGACCCCGGCAGCCTTCTGCCTCGACCAGTTGGGGTGAGTGGATAGAGGAGAGAGAAAAGAAGAAAAGCAACAGGACACAACAAAGAATCAAACACTGGTCAGGTTGATGTGGCCGGTGACTGCTCACCAGAAACATAGAGCTCCAGAGCCAGGGCAACCTGTAGAAAGGTACAGGGAGAGAGAGAGAGGACACACTATGGGAGAGAGGAGACACAAAGTTAGTGATGTGTAATGGTGGCATATACAGTAGAAGCACAGGGAGAGAGGAAAGGAGAGGGGTGGGAAGGAGAGGGGAGGAGAGAAACTCAGAGCATCATGGGGCCCCCCAGCAGCCTAGGCCTATAGCAGCATAACTAAGGGAAGGCTCAGGGTCACCTGATCCAGCCCTAACTATAAGCTTTATCAAAAAGGAAAGTCTTAAGTCTAATCTTAAAGGTA
>NW_018128119.1:15420-40323 GCF_001952655.1 Monopterus albus
CCATTCCACATGGCCTGACAGGATTGCTGATACCTCCTCCTCACTTAAAGACTGATGTTCCGGGCACTGTGGGGGCTGGTGCTCAACTCCTTGATGATTGGCACTGGCTCTGAAGGCCCGCTGAACCGTGTCCACTTTCACCTGTTGCGACTCCTCCAACAAAGCTTCATAGGGCTCTCTCACCAACCTTTGGGAAACACGGCTCTTGGTAAAGGGTTGCCGGCTTAAGGCATCAGCAACAATGTTCTTACTGCCAGGTATGTATTTGATGCTGAAGTTGTATGGAGATAACTTCGCCACCCACCTTTGCTCACATGCGTCGAGTTTGGGCTTAGTGAGGATGTAAGTCAGAGGGTTGTTATCCGTCCACACAGTGAACGTGTGTCCCTTTAGCCAGTGGCTGAATTTATCACAAACTGACCATTTCAGTGCCAAAAACTCTAGACGATGGGCTGGGTACTTGCTTTGTGCACGGGTGAGGGCTTTACTGGCAAAGGCAACTGGGCGTGCTTTGGTCTCACCCTCTTGGACTTGAGATAAGACAGCACCCAGTCCATCCGTCGATGCATCTGTTGACAAGATGAATGGGCGGCTGAAGTCAGGATGCGCCAGGACGACGGACTCTAGAAGCGCCGTCTTTAGCTGTTCAAAGGAGTCACGATGCTCTGGCTTCCAGTCACTTGAGTGCAACTTTTTGAATGCTGCAGCACCACGTGCATTTACCCTCCTCCCTTTAGGCGCAGCTGTTAGCGCAAAAAGGGGTTTGGCAATGCTGGAACAGTCTGGGATGAAATTCTGGTAGTATATGACCATGCCCAAAAATGACTTGATTTTCTTTTGAGAAGGAGTTGTGCCATCCTCCATCATAAGGTCCGTCTCAGTCATTGAAGTAATGGCTTTGACCTTGTCAGGGTCGGTTGAAACTCCATTCCCATCCACGATATGTCCCAAGAACTTGACACTCCTCCTGAGTAGCTGACACTTCTTAGGTGCTAGTTTTAGCCCATGGGCTCTCAATCTGCCGAAGACTGTTTCCAGTCTTTTCAGAGCTTCAGCTTCGTCAGGTGCATACACCAGTACATCATCCAGATAGCACAGGAGAGTCAGGAAGTTTTGGTCACCGAATATACTCATCATGAGTCGCATGAAACTGGCCGGGCTATTGCACAATCCTTGTGGGAGCCTGTTAAATTCATACAAGCCCATAGGTGTCGTGAAGGCCGTCAACTTCTTGTCCTCTTCTGCCATGGCAATGTTGTAGAAGCCGGAGGTAAGATCCATTGCACTGAATACAGCACTGCCGCCAAGGGCTGCCAGACAGTCTGCTTGGTGGGGCAATGGATGGGCATCCTTTCTCGTACGTGCATTCAACCAGCGATAGTCCACACATATCCTGAGGTCCCCATTCTTCTTCCACACAAGAACTAGTGGTGACGCCCACTCGCTGTTTGATTTGCGAATGATCTCGAGTTCCTCCATTTCTGAGAGCACTTCCCTGAGCTTATGGTATTGCCCGGGCGGGACACGGCGGTATGGGAGTCTGAAAGGTCGAGTGTCAGATAGATGGATCTGGTGGACAAAGTCCTTTGCTGATCCACAGTCGAGCTTGGTTTTTGAGAAGACATCTTTGTACTTTTGGATAAGCTGCAGAAGCTGATCTTTCCAGTAATGTGACACCTCGCAAGAGTCAATGTCAAGACTTTCAAGTCCTAGCCTGGCTAAGGCGTCTTGGTAACTTGACTGGAAAGGACTTTCAGTGTTGTTGGCTGGTTTGTTGCACACTGTCTGATTTTGCACCTGAAGCGAACTGACTGCACTTTTCTCAGAGACCTCGTCCAGATCTTCAACAGCAATGCAGGCTGACACATCTGCAATCTTTGTGTTGTGCCTCAAAGTGACAGGCTTGTTGGAGGTGTTTAATACTCTAACCGGGATCCATCTGTCACCGTTTATAGTTGTTACAGACCTGCAGACAATGACGTCGCCTTGGTGGATGTGAGCTTTTGTTGGTTCAACCATGACTGCACTACCTTCAGAGAGAGCCGAAGTTCCAGGCAGCTTGCTCCAAAGTAAATGTTCTTGCCTGGGCAGGAGAGTCACGGCCCTGGTCAGCTTGGCAGTCCCGATGACATCAGGGATACTATCACCCCTCCACCTGTTAATGCCAGACAACATGTTTAGAAACTGCATTATCTCAGGTGCTTCTGCTGACTCGGGTTTACTCAAGACCTTCCAAAACTGTGTGGACTGTTTGAACTGCTTGAGGAGGTGCTTTATCACATTTGTCCCCAGGATCATCTGATCCTTTTGACCCGGAACTACTAAGGCAGGAACCCTGAAGGTGTAACCATACACTTCCATCTTCAAGTCATACATGCATTTGGGCTTAACTTTGACTCCACCGCAGCCAACAAGCACAATGTCAGGACAAGTATCATTGGGTTCAGCTGCTGATCCAATGATGGTCAGCATTTGCTCAGCTTCCTCACTGATAGTGCATGCCATTGAGCCAGTGTCAAGCAAGGCAGTAAGTGAGACTACATCTTCCACCTGCGCATTAACATAGAATAAGCTATCAGCTTTGTCAAGCCTGGCTATGTTTTGGACCAACACAGCAACATCAGATGGGACTGACTTTATGCATTCTGCATAGATGGACTGTGCATCATTGTTATGAATGAGGGTTTCATGTCTATCACTCACACTGTCCCCTCCCTCATGTGAGTGAATTAGTTTTCCTGATGAGCTGGGGTATTGTCTCGCTGGGTGGTAAGAGGTTTAGGACAGTCTTTTCTCTGATGCCCAACTTCTAAGCAGCCCAGACATCTTTTCTCCCTCATACAGTGTGTCCGCGTTGAGTGCGAACTATGCCCACACACTCTGCATGGGGCTACGCGACCAAATGACAAGGGCTCTGGCCTGGCGCTAGCAACAGCAGACTGGTTTGTATGTTCCAACACTCTCTCCAACATGCTAAGCACTCGCTCTAATGTACTCAACTCTGCAACAGCTGTTTCACTTGGCTTAGTTAAGCTAGTTAGCTTGGCTGAGTTCACACTGGTGTAGTCTACATTACTTTCAGATGGCTCACTAGTTGTCACAGCGGTTGCCATCTGGAGGGCATGTGCTTTAGCTATGTTTGTGGTTGATTTTTCAGCATGGTGCTCTCTTTGATGTTCATCAATTGCCTCCTGCACTTCAATTAGGGACCACCTGCCTATGGGTTTACACTTGAATACACAAGCGAGGTTGGAATCTGGACAGTTTCTAATAAACATCATGGCTATTTCTGAGTCCATGTTGTCCATCTTGCCACCTTGGCGCTTTAAGTGCTGGTCAGCTGCCTCAGCTGCTGTGTTTAGCCTGACCCAATAGTCTACAGGTGTTTATTTGGCTGTAGGCTGAGTAGCAAAGAAATCAGCCACTGGTAAACAGGAACCAGGTGTCTCACTAAAGTAGCGTCTCAGGATGCAGTATATTGTCTCTGTGGTTATGACAATGTTGGCTGATACACTGCTCTTCAGCCCGACTTTGACAATGCTCTTGGCCCTACCAAGGAGGTGACTTAAGACTTCATCTACTTGTTCATTAGCTGATAGTTCTCTTTTATGCAAATACACTTCCACCATATCAATCCACTCTTGAATGGAGTATTTGTCTGTTCCGTCCCCACGATACATGGGAGGGTCCTTGATGTCAGGTCTGACTATCAGGCTCACTTTAGAGAGATCAGCAGTTGCATTTAATGTCTCAGCCTTAGATGGGTTAGCAGAGGGAGGTTGTTGTGAAATGGGTGCAGTCTGGCAGGCTAGAAGGCGGCCAGCTATGGACTCACCTATTTGACTCCCTAATTCACCAATAAGTTCACGTAACTGCTGTGTGGCATTCTCATTGGAACTAGTTGGTGTGGAGTACAAGGGTTCGTGTCTGTCATTAACACTGTCTGACCCAAACAGCCTTCTAGGGAAAGGCCCTGGTGTTTCACTCACAGATGTTTTTGCAAAACTAAACAACCCTCGCCCCCTCCCAATAGCAGGTGTATCCACAAAATAAAACCAAATGAAGCTGAATACAAAATGTGGTTTAGAAATCATAGACAAATATCTGTCTTATTATTCTTATATAGGAGCTACGTGATTCACAGTCTTATGTCTACTAGGAATAATTTGTCAAAATGGCGACCAAACTAGGAGCAAACTGGAACCATTGGCCCACCAACTTGAACTGCGGGCGTCACAAGCTCACAGCAGAACCTTGGTGATCAGCAGTGGCTGACCAAAAGGATCCGGGTCATGGCACCAGTGTAGCCGGTCTCATCTCTACGCGGCCATCAAGTTAAATCTCTGCGTTGTGTCTTTAGTGACGAATCATAGACAGGGGTTTGTCATCCACAGGAGAGTTTATTCTCTCTCCTCAGCTTTCCACAGTAACTGAGTGTGTGCTAAATATATCAAAATAATAATGCAAATAAAACACTCTTATTACCTGTGTGAAACACAACTAAATCAGTACATCCACCTGTCAGGTCTTTCTATTCACATCTGAAGGGCAGAAAAAGGCAACAACAGACTCCACGCGAGACCTTCAACGTGCTTCAACCTAGCTGAAACATTGCAACTATGGCTAGTTAGCACGTTAATAAAGTTGTGTACTTCACACAGGAAAGAACAATTTTCACACCGTTAGCAACTATGCAACAGAAAACAGTGGCTTATATCTCTGTGCCATAACAATCTGAACGGTAAAGTGCATTTTTTTTATGGAAATAAAACACTTAAAATTACAGGAGCAGAGTATACAGCTCACCTCTCCTCAGCTTTCCACAGTAACTGAGGAGGACCGTGACGAAGCAGGAAACAAAATAACGGGGCAATGGCCTTCAAAATAAAAGCTCCTGACCAACAAAACCATTCAAGGCAACACATCTATGCAAAAATATTGAACAATATGACATGAAACAAAGAACTGAATGCATTACATGGAGATCTCAACAATAGAAGTGGGCATTAACCCACCAAAATAAAATAATATGCACTGTAAGGTTTTGAGAATGTTCATCTGCTACATAGGCACAAGGGCCTACAAACAAGCAGCAACTGAAGGCCGCTGCAGTAACGGACTGGCAAAGCATCTCAAAGGAGGAAACTCAGAATCTGTCACATCCAGACTTCAGGCATTGACTGCAAAGGATCTGCATCCTTAAACATAACTAAAAAAGGTCATTTCTGAAAAAATTACACGCGACAGCTGATACGCTGTGGAAAAGATGCTGAGCGCTGAGAGATGTTGCTGATTGTTGAAATGTTAGTGCATTTAAAGCTATACGAGGGGCACCAAACCAAAACAACACTGATTGAAAAAAGTACAAAAGAAAAAGAATGCACAAGTAGAAAAAAGTTAGAAAAGATAAAATAAAAAAATAAAGGTATGAGGGAAGGAAGGAAAGGAAACAGCAGCATGGAAGGATGTAAGGAAAGAAAGGAGAAAGGAATGAAAGAAAGGTAAGAAGGGGTGAAGAGCAGAGGACAAAAATTAAAGAAACAACATGACGGAAGAATGGGAGGAATAAAGGAAATAAGGATGAAAGAAAGGAGGAATAAAACATTCTACCAAGAAGGTCGATCTATCTGTTCTTAGTGTTAGAAGTATTAGTAGCATTTGAAAGTAGCAGTACTGTAAGCAATACTAATAATGAGAGTACAGATTCCGTAACATTCTAGAATAGATTAGATTAGATTCAACTGTATTGTCATTACAAATGCACAAGTACAAGGCAACAAAATACAGTTTAGCATCTAACCAGAAGTGTAATGACAGCAGTGCAGAGTGCACAGTATGTACCGTCAGAACTGATTTACCGATAGATATGTACAATTGATATTTACAGTAAGATATGTAGGGTAATGTACAATATACAACACACTTTATGGATTTAAATTACAAGTAATGGATAAAGTGCACTAAGCTTATAAAACACTAGTGCAATGGGATGAAATGGAATGAATTATTGCAGAATATAAGTTCAATGGATGTAAATAGTGCAAAGATAAATATACAGTATCTGCATATGAACAGTGTGCAAATGAATAAAAGAGCAGTATTCTGTGAGTAGAGTATGTGCAAATTAACAGATCACTTCAGTGTTACAGGTAACAGAAGTGTATTGCATTAGTCCCAGGAGGAGAGATGAGAAGGGGTGAGGTCAAACAGTTTGTGAGCAGGGTGAGAAGAGTTCTTGAGAATGCTGCGAGCATGTTGGAGACAGCGTTCCCTGTGGACACCCTTGATGGCTGGAAGTGGAATCCCTGTGATATGTTGGGCAGTTTTCACCACCTGCTGCAACGCCTTGCAGTAGGAGACAGAGTTTCCATATCAGACTGTGATATAGCTGGTCAGGATGCTGTCGATGGCATAGCGGTAGAAGTTCACCAAGATGGCTGAAGACAGGTAGTTCTTCATTGTCCTCAGGAAGAAGAGGCGCTGGAGAGCCTTCTTAATCAGGCTGCAGGTGTTGGTGGTCCAGGACAGATCCTCTGAGACCATGTCCATGCTGTACATGCCCTACAGTATCCTGGTGTTTAAGAGCTGCCTGAGCCTGGAACACTGCCTCCTTCAGGTTCCACTTCCTCCCTGCTGAGACTGTTGATGCTGTGTTCTGCACTTATACATACCTGGATTCTGACAAAGTTATCCCCAGTCTAGCGCTAGTGCATTTAAACTCTTCTGTTCAACTGGTTTTAGGGGGCTCCATAATCCCATTTCTATGCAGGGCCACACTGCTGAGGCAGCACAGAGCTCCCAGGCACTTCCTAATGTACATGCTAAACATTCTTTCTAACTTCTCTACCTTAGACATTTGTACATCGTACACTGTCAGTGGCCATAACAATCCGGTCTGTGGTAGTGGGAACGGGGCAGGACCCAATAAAGATGTCTGGAGTCCGGAGAGTAGCTTCAAAGAATTCTTTATTTCATGCAGCATGGAGAGAAGTCATACACAGCTTTTCAGTCGCGCAGAGTTCTCTGAGTGACTGGTAAAGGGGCAGTCCCTTTATACCAAAGTGATACAATACACATCTATAAAACTCATACCGTTGTCTCACATCTAACAACTCGCATACCTTCTCCAGCTGCCTTTGCAACATCAAAAGCACAGCGAGACCTTGACACTTGGTGAGATCTCCACCCTCCCTTGTCTCAATACACATTCATGGGTGCTGGACATAAATCTTGCTTGCAATACTCAAACTATGCACACTTAAGCTGTTCAAAATTTATTAAAGCTGACTGATAAGCAGTGCAAGAATGATTACAGGTCTACGGACCACTGGATTTACAAGCTTCACATTGTGTCCTTTTAAAAAAACAGAATCATCAGTTTCTGTGTTGTAAGATTTGAGTCTTATAGACTCTAGTTACTTTATCAGCTTTAGTTACTACTCATACCTGTAGTTCCTTTTAGTTACCTTTCACAACTTTATCTTACTTGTTTATGCTCACTACAGCTGCATTGATGACCGTCCAGAACCACCGAGCTTTGGTTATTTTAATGCACCCGTTTTCCTTGCTTATATATCTTACAGCAGGCAGTGGAGGATCGGCCCAGATAGAATGGTGCCGGTACGGGAAAGCTGCTACAGGGGTAGCATAGCTGAATGCTGTGGTAGTGGCTTGAGCTAGTAAAACAGCAGAGGTGTAGCCCAGGAGACTGGAGACAGGCTGGGGACTACATGGGGAGAGGCACAGAAGATCAATATGCGGATAATGTGAAACGGTCTCACGTAGATCAGAAGATGGTTGTCTTGGTGTACAGTGACCTGTAGCAATGTCCAGAGGAGAGGAGTTCAAAGAGCTTGTGTCCAGGGTGTAAGTGGTCTGCAGAAATCCTCTCTGCCTTCCTTCTGACCCATGAGGTGTACAGGTCCTCCATGGAGGGCAGGCTGGCAGCAGTGATTTTCTCTGCAGTCCTGACTGTCCGCTGGAATCTGTTCCTGTCCTGTCTTGTTGCCGAACCAAACTAGACAGAGATGGAAGTGCAGAGAACAGACTCGATAATTCCACTATAGAACTGGATCAGCAGCTCTGGAGGCAGGTTGAACTTCCTGAGCTGCTGCAGGAAGTGCATCCTCTGCTGCACCTTTTTAATGACGGCACTGATGTTGGTTGTCCACTTCAACTCCTGAGAGACTGTGGAGCCCAGGAACTTGAAGGACTCCACGACTGAAATAGTGCAGCTGAGTATAGTGAGTGGAGATAGGGTGGGGGAGTTCCTCTTAAAATCCACTATCATTTCCACAGTTTTCAAGGTGTTCAGCTTCAGGTTATTACAACCACACCGCAGGGCCAGCTGTTCAACTTCCCATCTTTAGGCTGATTTGTCACCGTCTTGAATGAGACTGTTGTGTCGTCTGCAAACTTCGGGATTTTTACAGAAGGGTCTCCTGAGGTGCAGTCACTGGTATAGAGGGAGAACAACAGCAAGGAGAGCACACATCCTTGAGGGGCACCTGTTCTGAAAGACTGTCTGAGAGACCGGGTGCTGGATGTGGATTTCCCCAACCTCACCTGCTGCTTCCTGTCTTTCAGAAAACTGGCGATCCACTGACAGGTGGGGGCAGGCACAGTGAGCTGGTTTAGTTTGGAGCAGAGGATGTCTGGGATGATGGTGTTATATTCTGAACTGAAGTCCACAAAGAGGATCCGAACATAGGTCCCTGGAGAATCTAGACTTTGCAGGAGGTAATGCAGTGCCATGTTGACTGCATCATCCTCTGACCTGCTATGCTGCTGATTGCTGTGAACCAGCGCTGTTTCACCATGAATGAAGATTAACCTATAACAATCTCATTCAGTTAGGACTCTTAATTGTCTTGCATGTCCAGGTGATGGAGACAAACATGACAAAGCTGGTTTGCAAACAGGAGAATCACTCCTTGTTAAAAGCAGCAATCAGCTACACACTTTAACTTTTAACACAGTGGAGTGACATTTGGAAAAGCTCAGGTTTGGACAGGACAAACAACTAAAACAAGAGTAAACTCAACATTTCCAAAAGTAACTGGATTAATTCAGATGTAGTGTTAGACAGAGCAGAGGGCGGTGGTACACAAGAGGAACAAATTGGGTTGGTTCAGAACACGAGGGAGGTTCATGTCCACCAGAGAGAGAGGAGGGAAAGGAGATAAAGGAAGTGTCAGCCTGAGCTGTGGTTGCAAAGCATCCAAACTCTGCAGCTCTGATGATGGATGAAGCTGAACTCTGCTTCCCACAACTCCTGAACACCTCATGCAAGATGCCACCACCTCCTCGCTCTGAGGATGTGCTGGTTTACACCCTGCTGTTCTTCATCTCTCTGCTCACCTCCACCCTCAACCTGCTGGTCATCATCTCCATCTCCCACTACAGGCACTGATGAACCTCTGCATTATTTACTGTCAACATTCACCGCTATCATGTGAAATCATGTTCAGAATTCACTTCAAAGCTTGCGTTGTGTTTGGCCTAAAAACAGGTAGTGGATGTGTATGTCAAAGAGCTGTAGTAGGTGAGTATGTCAGAATTTCCCACAGTCTTTGTGTAACCTGATTTGTGCACAAATTGTTTCACATTCTCAGTTTTCTTCTACAAGTCTTTTCTGTGTCAGCAAACCTCAGTTCCTCTCATTTTCTCAGGCTCACAGAGGCTGAAATCACAGGCTTTGAAATGCTGAGTCCCTGCTGATGACACTGAAATGTGGCCTGGCTCTGGTTGCACAAAGACTGTGAGACAAAAGAGCTTTGGTGATGGATTCAAGGCTGTGTGAAACATTTAAGTCAAAAGGATGAACTGTGTCTGTTTTTACAGCTGAAATCAGGTCCAGCATTTGTTTCTGAAACCTGAAGGTGTAACGTCAGGGCCCCACACAGTGTGGGAGCTTTGACTTTCACACACTTTCTTCTTAGATGTTCACCTTTCTCTCCCATGTGTTTTAGTGTAACCTCACGCGGTTTATTTTTACACTTTGATAACTACAGAGCTCTTCTACACATCTGCAGACTTTCATTTCTCCTGCACAGGTTTTCTACAGGTTAGCAGAGACTGGTACAGCCACAGGCTTTAAATGTCTTTCTGAACATCATTCCACAGTCTCACAGCCTGATCTGAGCCCAGAGCAGTGGCTTCAGCTTGACTTTTATTTTGATCCACTGAGGTGTTGGGTTATTCTTTGTGCTGTTGTTGCACAGCAGCTGCTGTTTATGACCATAATGTCGATGATACACAGGGATGGTGTCCTCTTCTTGCAGGCAGCTCCACTCGCCCACAAACCTCCTCCTCCTCTCTCTGGCAGTCTCAGACTTCATCATGGGTTTACTGGTGATGCCGGTTGAAATCCTCATGATGTGGACCTGCTGGGTCCTGGGTGACCTTTTGTGTGGTCTGTATTACTTCCTCCCCTTTACCCTTGTCTCTGTTTCTGTAGGAAACATGGTACTCATATCAGTGGACCGCTATGTGGCTATTTGTGACCCCATGCATTACCCAACCAGAGTCACCATTACAACTGTGTCCATCAGTGTTTGTCTCTGTTGGATCTGTTCTGTTCTCTACAGTGTTTTCCTTTTGCACACTAACCTGGAACCACCAGGCAGGTATAATTCCTGTTACGGGGAGTGTATCATGAACATTACAGGGACAGATGTGGACCTTTTTGTCTCCTTTATTATTCCTGTTACTGTCATGGTAGTTTTGTATATGAGAGTGTTTGTGGTGGCGGTGTCTCAGGCTCGTGCCATGCGCTCTCATGTTGCAACCGTTAAACTCCAGCGTTCAGGGACTGTAATGACAAAGAAATCTGAGCTGAAAGCAGCTGGTACTCTAGGTGTTGTTGTAGCTGTGTTTTTACTTTGCTATTGTCCATATTATGGCCTCTGTCAGACAGGAAGTAACTTGTTGGTTGGTTCTGTACTTGAGTCCTTTATGAGCTTTGTGATGTTTTCTAACTCAGGTCTGAACCCTTTGCTCTATGCCTTGTTCTACCCCTGGTTTAGAAAAAGTTTTAAAAACATTATGACTCTTCAGATACTGCAGCCTGGCTCCTGTGACACCAACATACTGTAGAGAGTCTGTGCAGTAATTAAAATGAGATATTTTCCTCTTTGATAATTATCTTTTACTAAACAAAGCTTTGTATCAGTAACAACAAAAAAATTGCATTTTTAGGAGAAAAGGAGTGTGAGCAGCCTCAGATGTATAACACTTCAATATCCAAAGTAGAACCTAATTATTAAAATGTACACTCCATTGGTTACCAACCTACTAAAGCTTTACATACAGGTTGAACAGTTAAGTTCCAAAAGTCAGGAGGAGTTTCAGGTTTAAGCATAAGCATAAATGTCTTTGCCAAGTATTATCAAGAATACAAGAATTTTGACTCCAGTGCAATGGCCCCCGATGTGCACAACAACATAAAAACAGAATAAAACCAAAAGTACAATCAAAACAAACAGAGGACAAAAATGTACACACATATATACAAGTTAAAAGAGCTACTAAAGGTTACATTATTATGTTGTTGCATAGTATTGTGTCCTGTCATACATACCCTTAAACATAGACTAACTGTTCATCAGAGTGATGGCCTGGGGGAAAAACTGTCTCTGTGTCTAGTTGTCTTGGTGTACAGTGACCTGTAGTGCCATCCAGAAGGGAGGTGTTCAAACAGACCATGTCCAGGATGTGATTTGTCTACAGAAATCATTTCTCTCTTCCTTCTGAGCTGTTTGAAGGCCACGATATGCTAACCCATGGACATAGGAACATAACTTAACTTCTCACACTAAAGTAGCATATTTGAAACATATGAAAGGTCCAAACACTGCTTCAGGGTTTTTGGTGAAGATATTCACTAGTAATTAACTATCATGAACCTATGAACAGATATCCCTGCAGACTTCCCTCTTACATGTCATTAATTCAAGATAACACCCCAAATCCTCCCGAACAATTACAATCCAACCTACAATTATAGGAAGCTACCTCCTTATACCTTCAGGTGTCACTCTACTGAGAGGTTTTAGGAACCAGTGTACTCTGGCTCTTTGTATTATCTTCCTACTTGTATTATACAGCGGGTAAAATAAGTATTGAACATGTCACCATTTTTCTAAGAAAATATATTTCCAAAGGTGCTGCTGACATGAAATTTTCATCAGATGTTGGTAACAACCCAAGTAATCCATACATACAAAGAAAACAAAACAAATAAGTTCAGAATTTTAGTTATGTGTAATAAAATGGAATGGCACAGGGGAAAAGTATTGAAAGCGCTTAATGAAATTCATTTAAAAGGGTTCTTGTCACATAGGCTTTGTCCTTTCATCCAACCAGATGATATAATTTTCAACAATTACTTTTTTTGGCATGCACAGTCTTGTTTTTCAGAGCTATTGCATATCTTTTACCATCAAGATTCAGTACACTGCCCGTAACCAACTTCCCCCTACTGTGATTCAGGTATCATCATTAACATGAACAAATTGGAATCTTTCTGATCAATAAGATTTGAACCAACTTAGTGCAGTTCCTTTAATCCCAATAACACATTCAAGTCTCGGTAGTAAGATATTGTGAATTAGTGATGTCAAAAGCAGCACTGAGATCTAAGAGGATAAGTATAGAAACGAGTCCTTTGTCTGAGGCTAGGAGAAGATTGTTGGTGACTTTCACCAGTGCAATTTCGGATGGACTAAATCTTGACTGAAAATCCTCAAACAAATTATTTTTGTGCAGGTGGTCACATAACTGCTTTGCAAAAGCTTTTCCAATGATTTTAGATATAAACAGGAGATTGGATATCAGTCTATAATTACAGTGCCTTGCGAAAGTATTCGGCCCCCTTGAACTTTGCGACCTTTTACCACATTTCAGGCTTCAAACATAAAGATATAAAACTGTAATTTTTTGTGAAGAATCAACAACAAGTGGGACACAATCATGAAGTGGAACGAAATTTATTGGATATTTCAAACTTTTTTAACAAATAAAAAACTGAAAAATTGGGCGTGCAAAATTATTCAGCCCCCTTAAGTTAATACTTTGTAGCGCCACCTTTTGCTGCGATTACAGCTGTAAGTCACTTGGGGTATGTCTCTATCAGTTTTGCACATCGAGAGACGGAAATTTTTGCCCATTCCTCCTTGCAAAACAGCTCGAGCTCAGTGAGGTTGGATAGAGAGCGTTTGTGAACAGCAGTTTTCAGTTCTTTCCACAGATTCTCCATTGGATTCAGGTCTGGACTTTGACTTGGCCATTCTGGATATGTTTATTTGTGAACCATTCCATTGTAGATTTTGCTTTATGTTTTGGATCATTGTCTTGTTGGAAGACAAATCTCCGTCCCAGTCTCAGGTCTTGTGCAGACTCCATCAGGTTTCCTTCCAGAATGGTCCTGTATTTGGCTCCATCCATCTTCCCATCAATTTTAACCATCTTCCCTGCCCCTGCTGAAGAAAAGCAGCCCCAAACCATGATGCTGCCACCACCATGTTTGACAGTGGGGATGGTGTGTTCAGGGTGATGAGCTGTGTTGCTTTTACGCCAAACATAACGTTTTGCATTGTTGCCAAAAAGTTCGATTTTGGTTTCATCTGACCAGAGCACCTTCTTCCACATGTTTGGTGTGACTGGGACGGAGATTTGTCTTCCAACAAGACAATGATTCAAAACATAAAGCAAAATCTACAATGGAATGGTTCACAAATACACATATCCAGGTGTTAGAATGGCCAAGTCAAAGTCCAGACCTGAATCCAATTGAGAATCTGTGGAAAGAACTGAAAACTGCTGTTCACAAACGCTCTCTATCCAACCTCACTGAGCTCGAGCTGTTTTGCAAGGAGGAATGGGCAAAAATTTCAGTCTCTTGATGTGCAAAACTGATAGAGACATACCCCAAGTGACTTACAGCTGTAATCGCAGCAAAAGGTGGCGCTACAAAGTATTAACTTAAGGGGGCTGAATAATTTTGCATGCCCAATTTTTCAGTTTTTTATTTGTTAAAAAAGTTTGAAATATCCAATAAATTTCGTTCCACTTCATGATTGTGTCCCACTTGTTGTTGATTCTTCACAAAAAATTACAGTTTTATATCTTTATGTTTGGAGCCTGAAATGTGGCAAAAGGTCGCAAAGTTCAAGGGGGCCGAATACTTTCGCAAGGCACTGTAGCTAGGACACCTGGGTCAAGAGTAGGCTTTTTGATTACAGGTTTGAATGACACTTTGGACTCAAGGTCCAAGTTCAAAAACTAAAAAACTATAAAAAACAGTTAAAAAGGAAAGAAGAGGAAACAACAATAAAAAGAAAAACCGAATACAAGACATCAACCACAAACTACTATCCCTTTAAAAGGCAGGCATTCCAGTGTTTCCAGAGAGTTGAAGTAAATCGCATGTCACTGTATGCAACAATAATCAATAAAATCATATTATTTTCAGAACAATTCAAGTGACAAATAAATTTATACATCAAGTTTCTTAAGACAGCGGAAAATGTACTGGATTCAAGATGACACAAACAATTCACTAGCACTTGTCCATCTAGGCCTTTTCAATAATAGCCTTAGGGCATCATTGTAAGCTACTGACAGTTTCCGAAGATGGCCCTTTTTATAATTAGACCACAGATGGGCAGTGTACAAGGAAGTACAGTAAGCTTTAAACAAAGCCAATTTTACTCCAACCGAGCATGAACCAAATTTCCATGCCAATACATTAGCTTGTACATACAACATACGGCACTGGCGATATATATATCCCCATCATCGGACAATCGTTTATGACATGACCCAAATACTTAACTTTATTACACACAGTTAAAATATTACCAGATAACTTAAAGGAAGGAAATACGAGAGACCTGTCCTCGTTTGTGTGGCATATCATAATACCACTTTTAACAGCATTATACTTAACATATCGTGACATTCCCCAAACACTGAACACACGTTCAAGAGCTGCTGAAGACCTGCTGAACTGGGACTAAAAATCACAAGGTTGTCTGCATACATTAAATGATTCACTACTATACCACCGACCATACATCCCATTCTGCACGTATTTAACTCTTTAGAGAGATCATTTATGTAAAAGTTGAACAAGATTGGGAGAGCAGACTACTTTGTCTTAACCCATTACAGGTCTGAAAGGGTGCAGGTATACAATTATCCGATCTAACAAACATAGTCTAGTGGACATACCAATATGACAAGCATCTCACTATATATTTAGGCACTCGGGCATTACACATAAAAGCCTTACAGGCACCTAAAAAGCCCATAAATACAGTAGAGTTTTTACCTTTATATTTACTGACTAATTCCTTTAGGGCAAATATACACATATCAGTGCCATGGTTAATTTTAAACCCAAAGTGATTTGCAGTGGAGCTAATGAGATTGTAAAACCTACTCAAAAGAAGTTCTTTATCAACATTTGAAAGAATATTAGCGAGTGCAATAGGTCTATAATTATCTGAGCTGCGCACCTTCCCTGCTTTATCCTTCACCATAGGAACTAAAAGTACTGACATCAAAGAGTCAGGCATAAACCCATGCATAACAGAGGCAGTAAAGCATATGGCTAGAAAAGGGGACAACTTGAAACTAGCATACCTAAGATGTTCAGCATAAATGCGATCCAGCCCAGTAGACTTATTTTCAGACAAATTACTTATTGCTTGGGAAACTTCATAGGTTTTAAAGGATTCAACAAAATCAACCCCACTTACCGAAAAAGTTTCACTAGGGATACAGTTATATAATTCGCAATAGTGATGCTGCCAAAACTCAACTATCTTGTCAGCATCAGAAATTCCATCAATAGTATAGGGTAAGGAGAATCTACTGTTATTAATATATTTGACATCTTTCCAAAATGATGTCATTTTGTTCCTTAGGAGTTTTTTCGCTATAGAGTCGGACCTCGACTTATGTTCATTTTTCTTGATGAATCGTATAGCACATTTATATTTTGCACTTGCATGCTTTTTAAACTCAAATATAGGCCCATATCTGGGTTTACCGGCAAGAGCCCAGGAAGTGGTGGCATCGTGGGCTTTAGCCTTAAATTCGGCCACATAGGAGGCATAATTTTGCGCTTCACTTTACTTTTGTGATAAGGCAAACTTGCTTCCAACGGCGCCCGGATAATATTAGAATGCATAAAAGAAATATCTGCCTTGTGATTAACATCTGTGCAATTAGGATCTCTACACATACAGTAACTGCCTCTCTAGGTAACGGGACATCACGTAACAGCTTGTCAGTGAGATTACAAAAGCAGCCAAGATCCACAGGGGAAAGAATGGACCGGTCAAAACCTTCATGTTTATGGTTAGACTGAGTTAAAATAGGTATAAAATCAAGTCTCATGGTCATCTTTACAGGAATATGATCAGAAAAGGACATATTATATAAAATGTCTATATCTGCCAAAGCAGCATGTGCATCAGCAGTAGAATTACAGTGGTCGAGCCACAATGTTGTATGCCAGGCCTCACTAATATATGTATAGCTCTGACTAGGCAGGAACTCACTACTAGACAAAATCAAATTATTGTTGGCACAAAAGTGCAGCATGTGCTTTGCAAAAACAGAATTCTTATCTAATATATTTGCATTCAAATCACCCACAATATATACGCTCGTAAACCCGTCGCTATGTATAAAAGAACTAATAAAAGCAAGCTTATTCAAATACTCCTCTTAATTTTGGTTGCATTCATAAGGGACATACACATTTAAAAACACAAGTTCCTTATTTTCCAGTGTCAGGTGTATTGCAATACGCCAGTCCACATCAAGCCTGACCACACTAATCACTGAGTCCAACCTCTTAGACCACAAGATAGCCACACCACCAGGAATTCGTCCACGCTTAATACCAAGCCCAAAGTCAATAGTAGACTCTCCAGGACCAAGGAAATTATCATCCAGGGAGTTGAGTCCACATAGATCCTGCTTGGCAAGAAAGGTCTCTTGTCAACATAGAATGTCACATTGTTCCAGCAGCTCTTCAACGACAGTGTGGCAACATTTATCCTCCACGTTATGATCTAAACGTAAACCACGACAATTATATGAAATTACTTCCATAATAATACCTGTTCCATAACAATTACTAACTAGAGCTAGCATCAGCTCCAGGAGAGGGCATTGCTCGGGTAGAATGAGCAACGTGAACACCACCAGCAAATTTACGTGGCTCAAAATAACGCCTCACAAAAGTACCCTCGGGCCATAGCTCTGGATTATACATGTCATCTACTTCGTTATGTTCAGCAGAAACTTTAAAAGAGGCAAACCTGGTGTTTCCTGTAACAATTTTATGACACTAACGTCATGACTGAGTTTTTCTTTCAAATAAACACATAAGAATTCAGCTTCCAAATCTGGTGAAAATTTTGTTCTGAAGACACTGCAACCGTAAAATCCAAAGGAACATAACCTGTTAATAGAGAAAGGTTAATCAGATCTAATATGGAT
Source organism: Monopterus albus (assembly GCF_001952655.1). NCBI lineage: Eukaryota > Metazoa > Chordata > Actinopteri > Synbranchiformes > Synbranchidae > Monopterus > Monopterus albus. The sequence continues at coordinate 32,941 of NW_018128119.1, forward strand.
GTGTTGATTAGGGGCAAGACGTCTTTGAGCAGCCTGGTCGGGATGGGGTCAGAGACATGTTGATGATTTAGATGAAGCAATTGTTGAGGTAAACTCAGAGAGATCAATTGGAGAGAAGCATCCAAAGTATAAATAAGGTCTTACACATGTTTCTAAAGCTGATGTACCTGATGACACACCTGTGAGAGTTGTGTGAATGATCTGATAAATTTTTTCTCTAATAGTTGTGATTTTATTTGTAAAGAAACTCATGAAGTCATTGCTGCTGAGATCTAAGGGAATGTTAAGCTCAACAGCACTGTGGCTCTTTGTCAGCCTGGCTACAGTGCTGAAAAGAAACCTGGTGTTGTTTTTATTGTCCTCTATCAGTGATGAATAAATTGCGGTTCTGTCACTATGACTGGCTTTTTTATATGTTATTAAACTATCTTTCCAGGATATGAAGAACTCTTCTGACTTAGTGGAGCGCCACCACCTTTCCATTTTTCGTGATGCCTGCTTTAGGGAGTGGAGCTGCGAGCTGTACCACGGGGCTAGCCTCCTCTGTTTCACTGCCTTCTTTTTCAGAGGGGCAATAGTATCAAGTGTATTACGCAGGAAGGCTGCAGTACTATCAACAAGATTACTGACTTGTGTGGGAGTAAAGTTAAGGGGGCTTCCCTCCACTGTGTTGGCAAATGGCACTGAAGTAAATAATGATGGAATTATTTCCTTAAGCCTGGTAACAGCATTGTCAGATAGACATCTATGGTAGTGGAATTGTTTCCCACATAGTGTATAACCTATTAATGTAAATTCAAAAGTTATTAGAAAATGATCAGACAGAAGAGGGTTTTGGGAAAGAACTATTAAGGGTTCCATTTCAATGCCATATGTCAGAACAAGATCAAGGGTGTGATTAAAACAGTGAGTGGGGTTTTTTTGCAGTTCAAAATAATGCTGCAGAGAGAAACAGAGGCTTTTAAGACCGCAACCCTGTGTCCAGGTCTCAGCTCTAGGTTGTCATAATTTTAAGCTGTAAAATAATCTCGTCCAAATTTCTAGATACGAGAGCCGCACCATCCAAAGTGTGATGGGTGCCGTCTCTACTAATCAGACCAGGTTTTCCCCAAAATGTTTTCCAGTTGTCTATGAAGCCCACATTGTTTTCTGGACACCACCTAAACAGCCAGCGGCTGAATGACGAAATATGGCTAAACATGCCATCATTGGTCAGATGAGTGGTCCAGAGAAAACTATGGAGTCCGACATTGTTTTGGCAAAGTTACACATCAACATAACATTCATTTTAGTGACCTCCGACTGGCTAAGTCGGAAGTCATTAGCGCTGATGTGAATAACAATCATACTGTATTTACATTTATTTTTAGTCAGCATCTTCATATAGGATTTGATGTCACCTGCTCTGGCCCCAGGAATACATTTGACTATGGCCACTGGTGTCTCAAGCTTCATGTTTCTGACAATGGAGTCACTGATTACCAGAGTTGTTTTCTCAGTGGGTGTGTTGTTGAGTGGGGAAAATCGATTTGAAACATGAACAGCCAGTTGATGCATCATGGGCATTCGTTTTGAGCTACGACTCTTGTGAATTGCCACCCAGCCACCTGGCTAAGATCCTGGCTGCTCGGGAAGTGCTGCCGGGTGACTAGCTTGGGCTGAGCTACTTATAGGAGGCCCCGCACCGGCTACATGGGCCTGGTTAGTTGGGCTGTTTTCCATTGTGCCAAGCTGTGCTTCCAAATTGGTGAGCCTTGCCTCCAATGCTGCAAGCATCTGACATTTATTACAAGTACCATTATTGCTAAAAGAGGCAGAGGAATAACTGATCATGTGACAGTGTGAGCAAGACAAAGTAGGAGAGGAAGAGGGGGAAGCCATTGCTCTCAACTAAGCTACTAGCTTAGCTAGCTTCTAACCTAGCCGATCTAGCAAATAGTGAGCTTCATTCATAAACAATCTGGTAGCAAGCACAACACAGTGCAGGCACAGGAAACAGGAAGTGAATAGGATTACCACAGGAACAGGAAACAGCAGTTGCTTTCCTATTTAACAAGAATGTATTTCCCTATTTTCTTGCTGATTTTCAATCACAATGAGAGCCTCTGTACTAGAAACTAATTCCTTGTGAGTTTAAACTTATTTGGCCAGTGAACTTGATTCTGAATTCTGAAAGTAGAATATATGTTACAAATAAGATGTTTACAAATGTATACAACCATCCAACAAATTTCTTTTGGTTATCTGGGATCAGGTCACAGTGGTAACACATTCAGCAAGCTAGTCCGGACCTCCCTCTACACTGTGAAATGTTCCAGCTTCTCTGGTGGAATTCTGAGGTGTTCCCAGGCTAGATGACATACAGTATATAATCTCTCCAGCATGTTCTGGGTCTGCCACAGGGTCTCCTACCAGTTGGATGTGCCTGGTAAACCTCCAAAGGGAGGCGCTGTAAGATTTGAGTCTTACAGACTCTAGTTACTTTATCAGCTTTAGTTACTTCTCATGCCTTTAGTTCCCTTTAGTTACCTTTCATAACTTTATCTTACCTGATTACAGCTGTATTGATTATTGTGCATTACTGAGCCCTGGTTATTTTCTAATACAGTTATTCTCCTTGCTTATATGTCTTACAATTGTAATGAGGTAGAATCTGCTTACTTTCTGCAACTTTTGAATGTCTGCATCCCCCAGGCAACCAGACGACCTATTTACATTTCAACAAAGCCCCACTAGCCCACACCTGGACACACTTAGCATATCCCAAGTTCTGCCCCACCAGGGGGTGTCTCACACACACAGGGGGTCTTATCACCTGAAGATGACCACTTGGCCAGCTTATTGTCTCACACACACACACACACACATACCTAGACTTTTCTTATAGGCTCAAGTTACTTTATAATCTTTAGTTACTTTTCAGTTCTTCATTGTCTTTCAGTTACTTTTCATATGTTTACCTTCCTTGCTTACACATGGTAAAACTGTACTGATGATTGACCAGAACTACTGAGCCTTGGTTACTTTAATACATTTATTTTCCTTGCATATTTTCCAATTGTACTGATAAGAGCCAAGGGATACTGAAGTAGAAACTGACTACAGTGTTTGTATGCAGGAGGTCCTGCTTTGTCATGTAATGGGATTACACAGATGGGGGGTCTGCAACGCAGAGGACCCATTGTTTGGCTGCCGCCTGGAAAGTCACATGACAACACATACACACCTGGTTTCGTGGGGCGGACCTAGCCCAAAGAGCAAAAATGTATTGTAAGACCTGAATTCGAGGTCAGTGGATGGAACTCCTGCGGGAGCTCTGTCTCTCTGATCCCAGCACTGTAAGGCCTACCTGTGATCAGACTTTCAGTAAACTTTCTGTTGATTTTAAACAGTCCTCTCCTGTCGTCACTTCTCGTGCTTCCAACAAAAGAATTGGGTTAATTTCTAACAAAGAGGTTAGATTCTAACAGCGCCCTGGAGGGATCCTAATAAGATGCCCGAACTACCTCAACTGGCTCCTTTTGATGTAAGGGACCCCCTTCCAGATGTCCGAACTCCACATCCTATCTCTAAGTGTAAGTCTTGCCACCCTATGAAGGAAGCTCATTTTGGCCACTTGTATTCAAGATCTTATTCTTTCAGTGAGCATAGGTCCATAGGACCATAGGACCACAGGTGAGGGTTGGAGTGTGGAATGAGTGGTAAATTAAGATCTTTGCCTTTTGGCTCAGCTCCTTCTTCAATGTATACAAACAGAATATAATAAATAATAATATTAATGTAGCCCGGGGAATTTAGTGGACACACGGGACACAATTACTGGGGTCCTTGCAGCTTTGATGTCCAGTAGGTCACAGTTCATTTACACAAAATATGGTGTGTCAAAAATAACAAAATATGGCATGACAAAATAACAAAATATGGGATAACAAAATACATGATGACAAAATACGGCAGTGGGCTCTGGATGCACACACAAAAAAATAAAACTATCTGTAAACACCAACTAACCAGTATAAGCTATTATTTCTGTGTAGCTTCTTCCGGTTCTTTCAAACCAGGAACTCTCAATGAGACGAAAGAGACTGCTTTAGATTTTATAAAAAATAACCGTGCTGGTTTATTCAGAGGATCACAGGTAAAATTCACATTACACGTCCAGAGCTCTCTCACTCCTCTGCCTGCAGGCAGCAGAAAAGCTGAAGATGTCTGGACCCAACAACCTATATAATATTAATCATTTTTGGGCTAACCCATGCTACAAGGGGCGTCAAACCGTGACGCCACCCGATAAGCAAGCTTTGCAGCTGCTCTATCGTTTAGCCAAAACATGAGGAAAAGTCAAGGTGCGTGACTGTTGTTTTCGTGGTGTGTATCTAAACAATTGGACATAACCTTACACATTAAGACAAATATTAAGACTAGCATTACAGTTGACACTAACAGCAGTTTTCCTGTAACCTTGACGTGCCTGCAGGCTGAATAGTTAACAGCCCAAGCTAGTCACCCTGTCTGCACTAAACATTCATAGACAACAGATCTCTAATCCATACCTATCTACAAGAAACTTACATTCTACCAAAAGCTCACCAGGTCCACACCGAAGAGTGCAACCAGCACGCTATTGCCCTGCTAATGTCAGAGGACACGAGGGTCTGTGCCACACGACCACAACCTCCACGCTGCCAGCACCATCAGCTTTTATAATATACCGTCTTGTCAAGACACTGGTAGGTGACTTCTTTAAAGTATTAATACAGGCAGAATCCAACAAGATTTGGGCATATTTACTTACAGATTGACATATAGAGGTTAAAAAATTCACTGCGCTCCACTCTTCTTAAGCTCAGTTCAAACGTAAAGAAAGACCACAATGCACTTTGCAAAGTTTTGGCGTAATGTACACATCTTACTTGGCACTGCCATCTAGTGGCCAAGGTTCTAAGGTGACATTAAGGTAGGTAGGTAGGTAGGTACTTTATTGATCCCTCAATGGGCAAATTTCAGTGTTTCAGCAGCAATGGAGAACAAACAACATAACACCATGAGAAACAAACACCACACATATCTTGATAAACGCAGTAACAATTTGTACTCCTGGTAGCACAGCACCACTAAGGACTACAGCAAGAGAATAACACAAAGCAAACACTGGAAAACTTAATAAAAACATGAAAGAAAACACGATGAGACCAGAGTTGCTGAAACTTGCTGCCACTCCACGCAGCGCATGCGTCCAAAGCACCTTAAAATCTAGCAGCTAACTGTAAGTTACTTTCACATTACATCAACAAAATTAAATTGTGTTATATTAACAGGAAAACCATGAACATTGCATGAAAATTTGAACTTTAAGAACCTTTAGGGGACCTTTCACCACAAGTAGAAAACTATTTAGTTATTTATTTATCTTCCCTTAGTATAAGATTACCACCCGGCAACATTAAAAATATTCACCCATTTAATCTCTAAGGGTAAATCCACCCACCCTTTGAAGGACGCTCATTTTGGCTGCTTGTATTCAAGATCTTATTTTGTCAGTCACTAGCAACAGCTGGTGACCAAAGGTGAGGGTTGGAGTGTAGGCTGACTGATAAATTGAGAGCGTTACCTTTTGGTTCAGCTTCTTAAATGTATACAAACAGAAAAAATAAACCAAATTTAAAAATGATCATAATAATATTCACCCATTTAATGCAGTTTCTTATTATTATTTTTGCCCATGCCTCTTCCTTTTTTCTTTGACAAGAGAAAGGCCATGAATGCCAGTGCCATTTGTAAGGTCTTGTCAGACATTATTGATGAGAAGAGGTTCTAACCATGAAAACAGTAAGCAAACGCTGCTTTGTTTACAGTTTGTATATACGCCATCCTAGATCTTCTTTTACCAGCTAACTCGGGTGATGAAGACAAACATGACAAAGCTGGTTTGCAAATAGAAGTATCACTCCTTATTAAAAGCAACAATCTGCTACACTAAATTTTAACACAGTGGACTGACATTTGGAAAAGCTCAGGTTTGGACAGGACAAACAACTAAAACAAGAGTAAACCCAACATTTCCAAAAGTAACTGGTTTAATTCAGATGTAGTGTTAAAGCAGAGGGCGGTGGTACACGAGAGGAATAAACTGGATTGGTTCAAAGCACGAGGAAGGTTCATGTCCACCAGATAGAGGAGGGGAAGGAGATAAAGGAGGTGTCAGCCTGAGCTGTGGTCGCAAAGTGTCCGAGCTCTGCAGCTCTGATGATGGACGAAGCTGAACTCTGCTTCCCACAGCTCCTGAACACCTCATGCAAGAGGCCACCACCTCCTCGCTCTGAGGATGTGCTGGTTTACACCCTGCTGTTCTTCATCTCTCTGCTCACCTCCACCCTCAACCTGCTGGTCATCATCTCCATCTCCCACTACAGGCACTGATGAACCTCTGCATTATTTACTGTCAACATTCACCACTATCATGTGAAATCATGTTCAGAATTCACTTCAAAGCTTGTGTTGTGTGTGCGGCCTAAAAACAGGTAGTGGAAGTATGTGGCAAAGAGCTATAGTAGGTGAGTATGTCAGTATTTCTCACAGTCTTTGTGTAACCTGATTTGTTGTTTCACGTTCTCAGTTTTCTTCTACAAGTCTTTTCTAGGTCAGCAAACCTCAGTTTCTCCCTTCTTCTCAGGCTCACAGAGGCTGAAATCACAGGCTTTGAAATGCTGAGTTCTGACTGATAACATTGAAATGTGTCCTCGCTCTGGTTGCACAAAGACTGTGAGACAAAAGAGCTTTGGTGACAGATTCAAGGCTGTGTGAAACATTTAAGTCACAAGGATGAACTGTGTCTGTTTTTACAGCTGAAATCAGGTCCAACATTTGTTTCTGAAACCTGAAGGTGTAACTTCAGGGCCCCACACAATGTGGGAACTTTGACTTTCACACACTTTCTGCTTTGAATCTCTTCTTAGATGTTCGCCTTTCTCTCCAAGTTGTTTTAGTGTAACCTCACATGGTTTATTTTCACACTTTTATAACTACAGAGCTCTTCTACACATCTGCAGACTTTCATTTCTCCTGCACAGGTTTTCTACAGGTTAGCAGAGACTGGTACAGCCACAGGCTTTAAATGTCTTTCTGAACATCATTCCACAGTCTTGCAGCCTGATCTGAGCCCAGAGCAGTGGCTTCAGCTTGACTTTTATTTTGATCCACTGAGGTGTTGGGTTATTCTTTGTGCTGTTGTTGCACAGCAGCTGCTGTTTGTGACGATACTGTTGATGATACACAGGCATGATGTCCTCTTCTTGCAGGCAGCTCCACTCACCCACAAACCTCCTCCTCCTTTCTCTGGCAGTCTCAGACTTCATCATGGGTTTCCTGGTGATGCCGGTTGAA
>NW_018128119.1:40798-41833 GCF_001952655.1 Monopterus albus
AGAGTGTTTGTGGCGGCGGTGTCTCAGGCTCGTGCCATGCGCTCTCATGTTGCAACCTTTAAACTCCAGCACTCAGGGACTGTAATGACAAAGAAGTCTGAGCTGAAAGCAGCTGGTACTCTAGGTGTTGTTATCATTGTGTTTTTACTTTGCTACTGTCCATTTTATGGCATCTGTCAGACAGGAAGTAACTTGTTGGTTGGTTCTGTACTTGAGTCCTTTATGAGCTTTGTGATGTTTTCTAACTCAGGTCTGAACCCTTTGCTCTATGCCTTGTTCTACCCCTGGTTTAGAAAAAGTTTTAAAAACATTATGACTCTTCAGATACTGCAGCCTGGCTCCCGTGACAGCAACATACTGTAGAGAGTCTGTGTAGTTATTAAAATGAGATATTTTCCTCTTTGATAATTAATGTTTATTAAGTGAGATTTGTTTCTCCATCGATGTTTACTCTTCCTTAAGCTGAACGTACCCTTCACTATAACCCTCACCTGTTCAGTGAAACAGCACTATAAACCATTACTGAAGTAAAAGGTCTTATAATACTGTAAAAATACTCACTATGAGTTAAGGACCTGCATTCAGTAGCGTACTTAAGTAAAAGTATGTTAGTACTGTCATTAACATGTACTTCAAGTACCAAAAGTAAAGGTACTTGGCCTTTGTGATAAATAAAGTACAGTCAGGTCCATAAGTATTTGGACTAGGACACAATGTTTGTAATAGTAGCTCTGTACACACCACGGTGGATTTGATATGAAGCAATCGATATATTATTGAAATGTAGACTTTCAGTTTTAATTCAAGTTTTAACTAAAACATCACACTAATTGTTTATGAATTACAACCATTTCTATACAAAGTCCCATGTTTTCAGAGGCTCAAAAGTAATTGCACAGTTGACTGCCAAGCAGTTTCATAACCAGGTGTAGCATGTTCCCTGGCTATATCATGACAAATTAAGGAGATAAAAGGTCTGGAGTTCATCCCAAGTGCTGAATTTGTATTTGGCTACAAATATAAAACATAATATAT
>NW_018128119.1:60191-64399 GCF_001952655.1 Monopterus albus
TTCCCACAGTCTTTGTGTAACCTGATTTGTGCACAAATTGTTTCACATTCTCAGTTTTCTTCTACAAGTCTTTTCTGTGTCAGCAAACCTCAGTTCCTCCCTTTTTCTCAGGCTCACAGAGGCTGAAATCACAGGCTTTGAAATGCTGAGTCCCTGCTGATGACACTGAAATGTGGCCTGGCTCTGGTTGCACAAAGACTGTGAGACAAAAGAGCTTTGGTGATGGATTCAAGGCTGTGTGAAACATTTAAGTCAAAAGGATGAACTGTGTCTGTTTTTACAGCTGAAATCAGGTCCAGCATTTGTTTCTGAAACCTGAAGGTGTAACGTCAGGGCCCCACACAGTGTGGGAGCTTTGACTTTCACACACTTTCTTCTTAGATGTTCACCTTTCTCTCCCATGTGTTTTAGTGTAACCTCACGCGGTTTATTTTTACACTTTGATAACTACAGAGCTCTTCTACACATCTGCAGACTTTCATTTCTCCTGCACAGGTTTTCTACAGGTTAGCAGAGACTGGTACAGCCACAGGCTTTAAATGTCTTTCTGAACATCATTCCACAGTCTTGCAGCCTGATCTGAGCCCAGAGCAGTGGCTTCAGCTTGACTTTTATTTTGATCCACTGAGGTGTTGGGTTATTCTTTGTGCTGTTGTTGCACAGCAGCTGCTGTTTGTGACGATACTGTTGATGATACACAGGCATGATGTCCTCTTCTTGCAGGCAGCTCCACTCGCCCACAAACCTCCTCCTCCTCTCTCTGGCAGTCTCAGACTTCATCATGGGTTTACTGGTGATGCCGGTTGAAGTCCTCATGATGTGGACCTGCTGGGTCCTGGGTGACATCTTGTGCTCTCTATACTTCTTCCTTCCTGTCACCCTGCTCAAAGCCTCTGTAGGAAGCATGGTGCTCATATCAGTGGACCGCTATGTGGCTATTTGTGACCCCATGCATTACCCCACCAGAGTCACTGTTACAACTGTGTCCATCAGTGTTTGTCTCTGTTGGATTTGTTCTTTTCTCTTCACTGTTTTCCTTTTGCACACTAACCTGGAACCACCAGGCAGGTATAATTCCTGTTACGGGGAGTGTATAATGAACATTACAGGGACAGATGTGGACCGTTTTGTATCCCTTATTATTCCCATTACCGTCATGGTAGTTCTGTATATGAGAGTGTTTGTGGCGGAGAGTCTGTGCAGTAATTAGAATGAGATATTTTCCTCTTTGATAATTAACCTTTACTAAACAAAGCTTTGTATTAGTAACAACTAAAAAACTGCATTTTTAGGAGAAAATGAGTGTGAACAGCTGCTGCAGATGTATAACACTTCAATATCCAAAGCAGATTATTAAAATGTACACCCCATTGGTTATCAACCCATTAAAGCTTTACATACAGGTTGAACAGTTAGGTCCCAAGACTCAGGAGTAGTTTCAGGGGTAAATGAAGTTTGTTTCTCCATTGATGTTTACTCTTCTCTCAAGCTGAACATACCCTTCACCATAATCCTCACCTGTTCATTGAAATAGCATTATAAACCATTACTGAATAATGTAAAAATACTCACTATAAGTGAAGGACCTGCGTTCAGAACTGTACTTAAGTAGAAGTATAAAAGGGCTGCAAGCAACATGTACTTCAAGTACCAAAAGTAAAGGTACTTGGCCTCTTTGATAAATATATAAGTATAATCAGGTCCAGAAGTATTTGGACTAGGACACAATGTTTGTTATAGTAGCTCTGTACACCACCACAATGGATTTGAAATGAATCAATAAATATATATTGTTGAAGTGTAGACTTTCAGGTTTAAGTCAAGGTTTAACAAAAATATCAAATTAAATGTTTCCGAATCATAACCATTTTTATATAAAGTCCCTTGTTTTCAGAAGCTCGAAAGTAATGGCACAGTTGACTGCCAAGCACTTCTATTTTGTATAGCCTTTACCCTCTAAGAGGTGTCGCTATTGGGTTTATCCCTCGTGCATGCGCAGTCCTGAAGTGATTTCTTTCACACCTATGTGACCTGAGTTTGGCTCCCTCTTTTTTTTCAGCAGTTCTAAAGAGCAATTCCTAGCGATGTCTAAAGAGTGAAGTCCCTTGAATGCTGGACTCCATGTCCGCTCCATCATCACCATTTGCCCAGGCTGCGATACAGGCTTCATCCTGCCCAACGACTCTCACCCCCACTGCAAGGCCTGCCTTGACGCATAGCACGCGGAGCTGGTGATCTCTCCCCGGGCCGCTTGCCCCGTCTGTACTTGCTTGCCCATGGCGGAGAAGCAGCACTGGGCTGAGGCATCATAAAAAAGGCGACAGATCGCAAGGGGATTCCTCTCCCATCAGAAGCCCCTCACTAGGGTGGAGGGTGTGACCGACCTCTGTTTCCCCACTGTCCCACTGCCGGAGCCAAGCATCTTCTCCATCTTGCTCCCCAAGGCGGTGTTCTTTGGCAAGAGACAGCCTACTCCTTCGCTCCCACGGGACCAGGTCACCACCCACCTCTGAGACCTTATCCACCAGTGTGCATCCCAGGCAGCTGTGGTGAACAATGTGGTGTTTCTCTCTGCATTCTGCTCCTCCCTTGCCCCAGGCCAGGGCTCCCCCACAGAGGTAGTGGAGGAAATTGGAAAAGCCATGGTGGCAACAATGATCCTCTCCTCCACTGCCGCAGTGGTGACAGCATGCATCAGGGTGTGACAGACCTCTGCTTCCCCACTGTCCCACTGCTGGAGCCAAGCATCTTCTCCATCTTGCTCCCCAAGGCGGTGTTCTTTGGCAAGAGACAGCCTACTCCTTCGCTCCCACGGGACCAGGTCACCACCCACCTCTGAGACCTTATCCACCAGTGTGCATCCCAGGCAGCTGTGGTGAACAATGTGGTGTTTCTCTCTGCATTCTGCTCCTCCCTTGCCCCAGGCCAGGGCTCCCCCACAGAGGTAGTGGAGGAAATTGGAAAAGCCATGGTGGCAACAATGATCCTCTCCTCCACTGCCGCAGTGGTGACAGCATGCATGAAGTGACCATGATTCAGTGCAACATGTGACTGGACATGTCGCAGATCCTGGAGCAGATCTGAAAGAGTCTGCTGGGGGGCCCCATCAGCCCCAATGCACTCTTTTGACCGCACCTCCAAGAAGCCATCACACTCTGCTTAGGGCACTCGGGTTGTATTGAGCACTCGGCTCTCACAGCGGCAGAGAGGGTGCTTCAGTGGCTGGCAACAATGTCCACAGATGCCCCACAAATGAGTCCTTGTCTGCTATCAGAGCACTACCCTGCGTGGCAAGAGTAGCTGTCCATAAACAGCTGGATGGACAGGCTGATACGAACTGGGTTCACTCTGCAATTCTCCAGGCATCCCCCTGGTTTCAGTGGAGTGCTGGAGATGGTAATGGCATTGCTGGCAGACTCCACTGCTGACAGCGGAGCTGCAAGAACTGTCGACAAAAAAAGCAATCTGCCCAACCAGGAAAACGAGGGTTGTTACTCGTGCTACTTCCTGGCTCCCAAGATGTTGGGCAAAATGAGGCCCATCTTCGACCTGTCCCTCTTCAACAGATACATAGTGAAGAGGCCGTTTGACATGCTCACCATAAAGCAGGTGCTGGAGTGTGTGCATCAAGGCAACTGGTTCACATCCATCAACCTAAAAGATGCGTACTTTCATGTGCCCATCATCCCCAACAAATGAGTCCTTGTCTGCTATCAGAGCACTACCCTGCGTGGCAAGAGTAGCTGTCCATAAACAGCTGGATGGACAGGCTGATACGAACTGGGTTCACTCTGCAATTCTCCAGGCATCCCCCTGGTTTCAGTGGAGTGCTGGAGATGGTAATGGCATTGCTGGCAGACTCCACTGCTGACAGCGGAGCTGCAAGAACTGTCGACAAAAAAAGCAATCTGCCCAACCAGGAAAACGAGGGTTTTTACTCGTGCTACTTCCTGGATCCCAAGATGTTGGGCAAAATGAGGCCCATCTTCGACCTGTCCCTCTTCAACAGATACATAGTGAAGAGGCCGTTTGACATGCTCACCATAAAGCAGGTGCTGGAGTGTGTGCATCAAGGCAACTGGTTCACATCCATCAACCTAAAAGATGCGTACTTTCATGTGCCCATCATCCCCAAACACAAGAAATTTCTGCACTTCTCTTTCCAAGGTGTGTGGTTTTAATACAACTGGTTGCCCTTTGGTTTTTCT
>NW_018128119.1:64412-69600 GCF_001952655.1 Monopterus albus
CCACATTCTCCAAGTGTGTGGAGATGGAGTCCTTTTTTATCTGGATGATCTGATTCACCCTCCAGACTGCAGGCTGCTTTTCACATGGCGGAGGTGCAATCATTTATCTGGGGGTGCTGCTGGACTCCCTCAGCATGAAGGCAAAACCGTCATCTGCCAGGCAGGAGTTTTTGTCCTTCCCACAGTGCATTGTCCCCCACACATCAGTGATGGCCCTGTCTGTGATGCACTTACTAGGCACAATGTCAGCCAGTCATGTTGTGGTCCATCTCAGTCTCCTCCACATGAGAAAGCTCCAGAGATGGTTTGGCTGCCTTTGTCTTGACCCCGTGTAGCACAAGAGGTACATGTTAACAGTCCCTTGTCTGTCCAGTGAGACCTGGCATACTGGAAAACCCCAGGTGTCATGGCAACATAGGTTCCCCTTGGCAGAGTCACGTCACTCATCAGTGTTCACAGACGCATCTCTGCTCGGGCGGGAAGGCATGTGCCTGTCACAGGTTGTGGGAGGAATTGGTGTTAGACACTGTCCCCCCACATCAGCTGTCTGGAGCTGGCCACAGTGCTGAAGATGCTAAAGCATTTTGCACCGATACTGAGAGACAAACACGTGGTGATGCAGTCAGACAACACAACAGCCATCGCTTACATCAACTGGCAAGGCCATGTTTGCTCTGCCTGCTTGCTGGAAATAGCACGGAGTCTCCTTCTCTGGGCCCACCAGAACCTGTGCTCCATCAGAGCCGTGCACATTCTGGGCGAGCAGAACCGTGCTGCAGATTTAATGTCACGAGGTGGGCCTCAGCCAAGCAAGTGGAAACTGAACCTGTCCCTCATTGAAGTGCTGTTGGATAGATTTGGGTGAGCAATGGTGGACCTGTTTGCAGCTCACAAGAATGCCCAGTGCGCTCTTTGGTTCTCAGTGAGTGCCCAAGACGAGCCTCAACTTGGGGTGGACACCTTCGCTCATCACCCCTGGCCCAGCGGTCTCCTTTACGTCTTCCCTTCTGTCCCAATGATCCCGTGCCTCCTCTCATGCATACAGGATGAACAGATGTGCATCATCTTGATAGCCCCAGAGCACAGGGCACAGCATGGTTTCCGACGGTGGTGCAGCTGCTGTCAGGCAAGCTGTGGCAGCTCCCGTGGCACAGGGACACGCTCTCCCACCTGGATGGTGTGATCCAGCAGCTTCCCGTGATAGGGCAACGTCTGTGGGCTTGGCCCCTGAACAGGAGTGACCGAGGGAGCCTAGGCTTGCCTCCAGCAGTCATACATACAATTCAAAGCACGAGAGCCACATCAACAATGCCGTATTATGCAGCGAAATGGTCTGCTTTTCAGCGGTGGTGCATGGAGAGAGGCACAGCCCCCACGTCATGTCCACTGGAACAAGTGTTGATTTTCTTGCAAACCCTGGTAGACAGAAACCTGGCCCTGTCTACTGTGAAAGCTTATGCTGCAGCCATTTCGTCCTGCCGTGAGGGTTTTGGTGAGAGATCTGTGTTCACACACCCGCTGGTGAAACGCTTCCTGAGCTTCCTGGTGGAATTCAAAAACTATTTAATGAAAGGAAAGGGGGATACAATTTAAGGGGTCAATTAAATTTAAAAATTCATGTTATACGTACAACCAAAAAAAGATTTTGTATTTCCATAAGTGGGGCAAAACTATGGAATCATTTAAGTACGGACATAAAAAATAGTAATAGAATTGACGAGTTTAAATATAAATATAAAGGTATGTGTCAATCAAGATATATGCACTTATGTGGTGTAGAACATAAGTATTTAAGAATGTAATTATGTATGAATGTTAACACTCTGTTATAATTCTTTAGTATATTACTTGTGTGGTGTAGAAGAGAATTATCTATGTAGAGATACTGCTTGCAAACCAATGATGGTAAGATGATGTCAGGGGGTAGGACTGGATAAGTCTGACTTCTTCCTACTCCATTCAAGCATGTACTAGGTATAAGCAAATTGATACTGGATTAGCATTTGTTGGATATGTGTAAAATTATGTGTGTTGATATATCAACTGTCTTTACATGCTTGAAAGAATAAATAAATCAAAATCAAATCAAATCTTTGCGTGCTCTCAGTCTCACCATCGTGTCTCTCTATCCGTGAGAAGATGGCAGCTCGGCCATCCTGAGACCGAAATAATAACATCTTCATTTCGATCCAGGGTCATCTTCGTGAACGGTTTCTCTTTTCTGCCATATGTAGACAAGTCAGAAAGAGAGCTCCATGCTCTCTGTCCTGTGTGCGCACTGTCCCATTATGTGGCCCACACAGCAGCTATCAGACAAACACAGCAGTTGTTTATGCATTACAGGGAGCACTCTCTGGGCAAGCCCCTGACTAAGCAGCGGAAATTCCGTTGAGGACAATTGCACAGCAGCCTCCTGGGCTTGAACATGGCTGGCTACCAACATCATTATTCCTTTGTTGTTCCCCATTCCAAAAAAATAAATAAATAAATAAATAAACAAAATGAGCATCTGACTGTAACCATGCGTGGTTAATGTCGGCCTGCTCTCACAATACAAGCCGTGTTAGTGCACCGTCTCAAGACGAACACACTCACTGTGTGCCCTTCTTCACACTTCAGTCCCCCTCTGCTGGTCCTGCCTGCCATGGGTGACGGGCAACCTGCATTTTGTTCTCATATTTGGATTTTGTTACTCGAGCATCTGACTGCTCCATGTGTAACTGTCATCTGCCTGCTTCCACAAACTATTTTCGGTGCATTTTGTCAGGCGCACATGTTCACTGTGCATCCTTCCCTGCACTTATCTTCCTCTGATAAACATAAAGGCCATCCCTGCCTTCTCACAGTGGCAGTCAGGGTCTATATGGGGTATTGTAAGTGCTTCTCAGACAAGGCCTGTTGCTGGAGAGAGGATATTGTACTTGGGCTGCTATTGTGGGATATGACAGCGAGCTGAGATGTCTTGCCCCAGCGGGGCATTGATTATATCCAGCTGCGCTTTTTATCCCAATATCGCTTTTATCCCTCTTAGAGGGTGAGGCCTATATGAAATAGAACAATGGTTATGTACAGTAACCCAAGCTTCTATGAGGATACTGTAGGTGTAGCCCTCTAAGCTTGCAGCTGCACTGTCTCTACCCCTGCTGGCTGAAGAAAAAGCTCCGGCATAGGGAGACGATCTCAGGTCACATAGGCTTTTATGTGGCCACACTGGTCCTGAGTGGAGACAGCACAGGGCATGAAAGAAATCTCTTCAGGACTGCGCAAGCGCGAGGGATAAACCTGACAGCGACAGCTCTTAGAGAGCTATGCTTATACTCATAGAAGCTTGGGTTACTGTACGTAACCATCATTTCATGGCCAGGTGTAGCATGTTCCCTCATTATATCATGACAGATTAAGCAGATAAAAGGTCTGGAGTTCATCCCAAGTGAGAATTTGCATTTGGCTACTATCCACTGGATTCTCAGTGTGAGGTCCAAAGAGGAATCAGTGCAAGTGAAGAAGGCAGAATCAGGTAACACTCAGGCAAATCAATTTGAAATGTGAACAGGCAGGTGATGTGCTGTGGGCCTTTGTTTTGAGCTACCACTTTTGCGAACTGTCACCCAGCCACCTGGCTGAGATCCCAGCTGCTTGGGAAGCACTGAGGGGTGGCTAGCTTGGGCTGAGCTACATCTAGGAGGTCCTGCACCGGCTACATGGGCCTGGCTAGCTGGATTGTTTGCCATGATGTAGATCCACACTTCCAATTCACTGAGCCTCACCTCCAACCCTGCTAGCATCTGACATTTATTACAAGTATCATTATCGCTAAAGGAGGCAGAGGAATAACTGAACATTAGACACTCCAAGCAAAGGAAAGAAGGACAGGAAGAGTGGGAAGCAACAGCTGGTGACCATAGGTGAGCGTTGGAATGTAGACTGACTGGTAAATTGAGAGCTTTGCCTTTTGGTTCACCTTCTTTAATCTATACAAACAGAAAAAATAAACCAAAATTTTGTAATCATATAGGCAAGGAATAGCCAACGTTTTTTCCTGCAGAAAGTGTGTCCTAAACACGTACATGCAGGCCGAGGCTATGGTGGACTGTTTGAAAGGATCCAGACCCGTTTCGGTTATGAAATTTTCTCTGAAAATCATGCAAGCTTTCATAAGAATCATAGTGTAATTTATACAATATCTTACAGCCTCCTTTGCAAAATCAAACATGCCGTGACGCACAGTGGAGTACCAACTCATAAAATCATGTCTTTGGTAAACTTGCTAGAGGGAACGGGAGAAAAGATGCAGAGTCGATAAACCTTAGTTGAAAGTCCGGCTCTGTGAATAATATCAATTTTGAACCCTGAAGAACCAATTCGGGTTTAATCCCCAGAGACCGCATAGTGTTGACTAGAATATAGCCTTTTGAATTAGCCTTTTTTTTTGGAAATAAATGGGAGATTGGATATTGGTCTATAATTAGCTAGGACACCTGGGTCAAGAGTAGGATTTTTAAGTAGAGGTTTAATTACTGCAAGTTTAAAAGCCTGTGGAACATAACCTGTTAATAGAGAGAGGTTAATCAGATCTAGTATGGATGTGCTGATTAGGGGAAAAACATCTTGAGCAGCCTGGTCGGGATGGGGTCCAGGAGACATGTTGATGATTTAGATGAAGCAATTGTTGAGGTCAACTCAGAGAGATCTATAGGGGAGAAGTAGTCCAAGTATAAATGAGGTCTTACAGGTGTTTCTAAAGCCATTGTAGTAGATGGCACATCTGCAAGAGCTGTGGGAGTGGTCCGACCAATTTTTTCTCTAATAGTTGTGATTTTATTTGTAAAGAAGCTCATGAAGTCATTGCTGCTGAGATCTAAGGGAATGTTAAGCTCAACAGCACTGTGGCTCTTTGTCAGCCTGGCTACAGTACTGAAAAGAAACCTGGGGTTGTTCTTATTTTCCTCAATCAGTGATGAATAAAATGCAGTTCTGGCACTATGAAGGGCTTTCTTATATGTTATTAAACTATCTTTCCAGGCTATGAAAAACTCTTCTGACTTAGTGGAGCGCCACCTCCTTTCCAGTTTTCGTGATGCCTGCTTTAGGGGGCAGAGCTGCGAGCTGTACCACGGGGCTAGCCTCCTCTGTTTCACTACCTTCTTTTTCAGAGGGGCAATGGTATCAAGTGTATTACGCAGGAAGG
>NW_018128119.1:73750-74515 GCF_001952655.1 Monopterus albus
CAGCTCAGGAAATTCAACCTACCTCAGGAGCTGCTGATACAGTTCTACAGAGGTGTCAAAACAATTTTTAAAAGAGTAACGCAGTCACGAGAACATTTTAAGCAGTATTCTTTACTTGCAGCAAGGAGACAAGTCAGCATGAGCGTAGAGTTGTCTGAGTAAAATATATTCAAACAGCACAATATATAGTTGAAAAGGGACACCCTGATAACATGACTTAGACGCTAATCAAACTGGCACACGTTTATCTTACAGTTGACAGTTGTGTCCCACTTCTGATGAAGCAATTTTAACACAATGGACTGACATTTGGAAAAGCTCAAGTTTGGACAGGACAAACAACTAAAACAAGAGTAAACCCAACATTTCCAAATGTAACCAGTTTAATTCAGATGTAGTGTTAGACAGAGCATAAGGCGGTGGTACACGAGAGGAACAAACTGGGTTGGTTCAGAGCATGACGCAGGTTCATGTCCACCAGAGAGAGAGGAGGGGAAGGAGATAAAGGAGGTGTCAGCCTGAGCTGTGGTTGCAAAGCGTCCAAGCTCTGCAGCTCTGATGATGGATGAAGCTGAACTCTGCTTCCCACAGCTCCTGAACACCTCATGCAAGAGGCCACCACCTCCTCGCTCTGAGGATGTGCTGGTTTACACCCTGCTGTTTTTCATCTCTCTGCTCACCTCCACCCTCAACCTGCTGGTCATCATCTCCATCTCCCACTACAGGCACTGATGAACCTCTGCATTATTTACTGTCAACATTCAC
>NW_018128119.1:74558-77342 GCF_001952655.1 Monopterus albus
TGTGTGTGGCCTAAAAACAGGTAGTGGAAGTGTGTGGGGAAGAGCTGTAGTAGGTGAGTATGTCAGAATTTCCCAGTCTTTGTGTAACCTGATTTGTGCACAAATTGTTTCACGTTCTCAGTTTTCTTCTACAAGTGTTTTCTGTGTCAGCAAACCGCATTTCCTCCCTTTTTCTCAGGCTCACAGAGGCTGAAATCACAGGCTTTGAAATGCTGAGTTCCTGTTGATAACATTAAAATGTGTCCTCACTCTGGTTGCACAAAGATTGTGAGACAAAAGAGTTTTGGTGACGGATTCAAGGCTGTGTGAAACATTTAAGTCACAAGGATGAACTGTGTCTGTTTTTACAGCTGAAATCAGGTCCAGCATTTGTTTCTGAAACCTGAAGGTGTAACTTCAGGGCCCCACACAGTGTGGGAACTTTGACTTTCACACAGTTTCTGCTTTGAATCTCTTCTTGGATGTTGGTTAGCAGAGACTGGTCCAGCCACAGGCTTTAAATGTTTTTCTGAACATCATTCCACAGTCTCACAGCCTGATCTGAGCCCAGAGCAGTGGCTTCAGCTGCACTTTTATTTTGATCCACTGAGGTGTTGGGTCATTCTTTGCACTGTTGTTGCACAGCAGCTGCTGTTTGTGACGATACTGTTGATGATACACAGGCATGATGTCCTCTTCTTGCAGGCAGCTCCACTCGCCCACAAACCTCCTCCTCCTCTCTCTGGCAGTCTCAGACTTCATCATGGGTTTCCTGGTGATGCCGGTTGAAATCCTCATGATGTGGACCTGCTGGGTCCTGGGTGACCTTTTGTGTGAAACACTGTCATTCATGCCTGCTCAAAGCCTCTGTATGCTCATATCAGTGGACCGCTATGTGGCTATTTGTGACCCCATGCATTACCCCACCAGAGTCACTGTTACAACTGTGTCCATCAGTGTTTGTCTCTGTTGGATCTGTTCTGTTCTCTTCAGTGTTTTCCTTTTGCACACTAATCTGGAACCACCAGGCAGGTATAATTCCTGTTATGGGGAGTGTATCATGAATGTTACAGGGGCAGATGTGGACCGTTTTGTCTCCTTTATTATTCCAGTTACAGTCATCGTAGTTTTGTATATGAGAGTGTTTGTGGTGGCGGTGTCTCAGGCTCGTGCCATGCGTTCTCATGTTGCAACCATTAAACTCCAGCGTTCAGGGACTGTAATGACAAAGAAGTCTGAGCTGAAAGCAGCTGGTACTCTAGGTGTTGTTGTAGCTGTGTTTTTATTTTGCTACTGTCCATATTATGGCCTTTGTCTGACGGGAAGTAACTTGTTGGTTGGTTCTGTACTTGAATCGTTTATGAGCTTTGTGATGTTTTCTAACTCAGGTCTGAACCCTTTGCTCTATGCCTTCTTCTACCCCTGGTTTAGAAAAAGTTTCAGAAACATTATGACTCTTCAGATACTGCAGCCTGGCTCCTGTGACAGCAGCGTACTGTAGAGAGTCTGTGCAGTAATTAGAATGAGATATTTTCCTCTTTGATAATTAACCTTTACTAAACAAAGTTTAGTAAACTAAAAATTGCCCTTTTTAGAAGAAAAGGTGTGAACAGCTCCTGCAG
This sequence comes from Monopterus albus, assembly GCF_001952655.1. NCBI lineage: Eukaryota > Metazoa > Chordata > Actinopteri > Synbranchiformes > Synbranchidae > Monopterus > Monopterus albus. The sequence continues at coordinate 76,160 of NW_018128119.1, forward strand.
ATGTAGAATACTTCAATATTCCAAGTAGATCATTAAAATTTACACTCCATTGGTTACCAACCTACTAAAGTTTTCCATACAGGTTAAACATTTAAGTCCCAAGACTCAAGAGTAGTAGTAAGTGAATTCTGTTTTTCCATTGATGTTTACTCTTAAGATGAACATACCCTTCACCATAACCCTCACCTGTTCAGTGAAATAGCGCTATAAATCATTACTGAAGTAAAAGTTCTTAATAGTGTAAAAATACTCACTATGAGTTAATTCTGCATTCAGAAGTGTACTTAAGTAAAATTATGTAAGTACTGTCATCAACATGTACTTCAAGTACCAAAAGTAAAGGTACTTGGCCTCTGTGATAAATAAAGTACAGTCAGGTCCAGAAGTATTTGGACTAGGACACATTTGTAATAGTAGCTCTGTACACCACCACAGTAGATTTGAAATGACCTTTGACGGACTGCTCTTTCCTGCTTCTGCAATAACCATACTCATTTCCTGTTTTCTGTGCCTGCATCGCATTTGTGCTTGCTCCCAGATTGTTTAGGAATTAAACTTACTGTTTCTGGGTTCATCTGAATTTTTGAGTAACAACATACGCCTGCACCACTAAAGCACTTGTGTTGCAGAAGTTCTTGCTATTTACCAGATTTAATTAGCTACTTAGCCTGGTTGGCTCGTGGGACTCCTGAGACAGCTGACGGGTACCGGCAGGCCAAGCGGGCTGCAGCCCAGGCGGTTGCAGAGGCAAAAACTCGGGTCTGGGAAGAGTTCGGTGAGGCCATGGAGAAGGACTATCGGTCGGCCTCGAAGAGATTCTGGCAAACCGTCCGGCGCCTCAGGAGGGGGAAGCAGTGCCCTGCCGAAACTGTTTACAGTGGGGGAGGGCAGCTGTTGACCTCAACTGGGGATATTATCGGACGGTGGAAGGAATACTTCGAGGATCTCCTCAATCCCGGCGCCATGTCTTCCGATGAGGAAGCAGAGGCTGAGGGCTCAGAGGTGGACTCGTCCATCACCCAAGCTGAAGTCACTGAGGTAGTCAAGAAGCTTCTCGGTGGCAAGGCACCGGGGGTGGATGAGATCCGCCCTGAGTACCTTAAGTCTCTGGATGTTGTTGGGCTGTCTTGGCTGACACGCCTCTGCAACGTCACATGGCGGTTGGGGACAGTGCCTCTGGACT
>NW_018128119.1:79228-83091 GCF_001952655.1 Monopterus albus
CTCCACTAAGTCAGAAGAGTTTTTCATAGCCTGGAAAGATAGTTTAATAACATATAAGAAAGCCCTTCATAGTGCCAGAACTGCATTTTATTCATCACTGATTGAGGAAAATAAGAACAACCCCAGGTTTCTTTTCAGCACTGTAGCCAGGCTGACAAAGAGCCACAGTGCTGTTGAGCTTAACATTCCCTTAGATCTCCGCAGCAATGACTTCATGATCTTCTTTACAAATAAAATCACAACTAGAGAAAAAAATTGATTGAAAAATCAGATCATTCACACAACTCTCACAAATGTGTCATCAGGTACAACAGCTTTAAAAACATGTGTAAGACCTTATTTATACTTTGGCTGCTTCTCTCCCATAGATCTCTGAGTTGACCTCAACAATTGCTTCATCTAAATCATCAACATGTCTCCTGGACCCCATCCTGACCGGGCTACTCAAAGATGTCTTTCAGCTAATCAACACATCCATACTAGATCTGATTTACCTTTCTCTATTAACAGGTTATGTTCCACAGGCTTTTAAGGTTGCAGTAATTAAACCTCTACTCAAAAAGCCTACTCTTGACCCAGGTGTTCCTAGCTAATTATAGACCAATATCTAATCTCCCGTTTATTTCTAAAATTCTGAAAAAAGCTGTTGCAAAGCAGTTATGTGACCACTTGCACAAGAATGATTTGTTTGAGGATTTTCAGTCAGGTTTTAGAGTCCATCATAGTACAAAAACTGCATTGGTGGAAGTCACCAATGATCTTCTCCTAGCCTCGAACAAATGACTTGTCTCCATACTTGTCCTCTTAGATCTCAGTGCTGCTTTTGACACCATTGATCACAGCATCTTGCTGCAGAAACTTGAACATGTTATTGGGATTAATGGAACTGCACTAAGTTGGTTCAAATCTTATTTATCAGAAAGATTTCAATTTGTTCATGTTAATGACAAATGTTCCACGCAAACTGAGGTTACTCACGGCTTTCCACAGGGCTCTGTGTTAGGTCCAATTCTCTTCACTTTATACATGCTCCCTTTAGGCAGTATTATCAGATTTGATTTGATTTATTCTTTCAAGCATGTAAAGACAGTTGATATGTCAACACACATAATTTTACACATATCCAACAAGTGCTAATCCAATATCAATTTGATCAATTCTCAATTCTTAGGCAATATTATCAGGAAGCACAGCATAAATTTCCATTGCTATGCAGATGATACTCAGCTATATTTGCCTATGAAGCCAAATGAATCAGATCAGCGGGTCAAACTTCAAGCATGTCTTAAAGACATAAGGGCCTGGATGACCTGTATCTTCTTACTTCTAAACTCTGACAAAACTGAAGTCATTGAGCTTGGGCCTGAAAATGTTAGGAATCTGCTATCTAATCATATAGTTACTTTAGATGACATAGCTGTTATGGTCTAGGTCCCCTCACCAGGAGGGTGAGGGAGAACTGAGGTAAGACTCATGATGGCTGACCCAGGTGCTAGTAAAAAAACAGGTGGTTTTAATGGTAGGGATTACAAAAGAAAAAGGAACAGAGTCAATGAATACATAACACCAGGGCTAAGCAAAGATGGCAGAGGAGAACAGGACAAACAGGTACAAAAATAAACTAACGGCAGGAGGATGAGGACAGACAGGTGAATAGACAGGCTAACCTCATGGACAAAAAAACAAACAAAGAGGTCCAGAGCACAGGAACTGTCAGCGTGGACATCTAACACAATAAAAAGATATAACCAATGTACATAATGAGATCCACTGCATAGGAACTGTCAGCGTGGAAAACAAAATACGTTTTATACATACCACAAAAAAATGGCTGTTACGGGGTATGCACGTTACAGAAGTTACAGTCGTTAATGCTCCAGCGACAACGGAGCGTCCGCCAGAGGTATAAATAAGGTAGGAGGGTGATTACAGTGATGTGCCCCAGCTGTGCACGACAACCCACAAGTCACTGATTACACCATGCGACACAGCTGAGGCGCTGATCCCGCAAAAAGAGCGAGCAGGAGAGAGAAAGGCAGAAGAGAGGCAGGTCGCGCCGAGCGGACCTGACAATAGCTCTTGCCTCCAGTACTACTGTGAGGAACCTTGGAGTCATTTTTGACCAGGACATGGCATTTAAATCACAGATAAACCAAATTTCTAGAACTGCCCTTTTTCACCTGCGCAATATTGCAAAAATCAGGAGCATCCTGTCTCAAAGTGATGCTGAAAAACTGGTCCATGCATTTGTTACTTCCAGGCTGGACTACTGTAACTCTTTACTATCAGGATGTCCCAATAGTTCCCTAAAAAGCATCCACAGAAGCAGAATGGGAGGCAGAGCCTTTAGCTATCAAGCTCCTCTCCTATGGAACCAACTCCCCATATTAGCTTATCTCCACTGGCTCCCTGTAAAATCCAGAATAGAATTTAAAATTCTTCTCCTAACAAACAAACAAAGCCCTAAATGACAAGGCTCCATCATATCTTAAAGACCTCATAGAGCCTTATCATCCTAACAGAGCACTTCGCTCTCAGAGTGCAGGTTTACTTGTGGTTCCTAGAATCCACAGAAGTAGAATGGGAGGCAGAGCCTTTAGCTATCAAGCTCCTCTCCTATGGAACCAACTCCCAGTCTCAGTTCAGGAGGCGGACACCCTCTCTACCTTTAAGATTAGACTTAAGACTTTCCTTTTTGATAAAGCTTATAGTTAGGGCTGGATCAGGTGGCCCTGAGCCTTCCCTTAGTTATGCTGCTATAGGCCTAGGCTGCTGGGGAGCCCCATCATGCTCTGAGTTTCTCTCCTCCCCTCTCCTTCCCACCCCTCTCCTCTCCTCTCCTTTCCTCTCTCCCTGTGCTTCTACTGTATATGCCACCATTACACATCACTAACTGTGTCTCCTCTCTCCCATAGTGTGTCCTCTCTCTCTCTCCCTGTACCTTTCTACAGGTTGCCCTGGCTCTGGAGCTCTATGTTTCTGATGAGCAGTCACTGGCCACATCAACCTTACCATTGTTTGATTGCTTGTTGTGTCCTGTTGCTTTTCTTCTTTTCTCTCTCCTCTATCCACTCACCCCAACTGGTCGAGGCAGAAGGCCGCACACCAAGAGCCGGGGTCTCTCTGAGGTTTCTTCCGTTAAAGGGAGTTTTTCCTCCCCACTGTGGCCAAATGCTTGCTCAAGGGGGATTTGTTGGGTTTTCCCTCTGTAACAATAGTGATAACAGTACGGTCTAGACCTTACTTTGTAAAGTGTCCTGAGATGGCTTTTGATGTGATTTGGTGCTATACAAATAAAATTTGATTTGACTTGAAATGACACAATCAATGTATTGTTGAAGTGTAGACTTTCAGCTTTAATTCAAGGTTTAACAAAAATATCACATTAAATGTTTAGGAATTATAACCATGTCTATACAAAGTCCCCCTTTTTCCGAGGCTCAAAAGTAATGTTATGGTTTAGTCCCCCTCATCAGGAGGGTGAGGGAGAACTGGGGTTGGACTCAAGATGGCTGACCCAGGTGCTAGTACAAAAAAGGAGGTTTAATGGAATAAAAACAACAAAGTGACAACATAACAGGGTCCATAATACATACAACAAGGGAAGGGCAGTGATGACTAAGGAGACCAGGACAAACAGGTACACATACACACTAATGGCAGGAGGATGAGAACGGACAGATGAACAAAGAGAACCAACGTAAACAATGCAATCCACAGCACAGAGACTGGCAGCGTGGAAGACAAAGCATGTATTTAAGTATTGCTAACCACATAATTAGCGTGATAAGGTCAAGCCAAAACGCACAGAGACTGTCAGCGTAGCATCTTACACACGTCTAAAAATATACGGGTCAAACACA
>NW_018128119.1:83186-87529 GCF_001952655.1 Monopterus albus
GAGGACTGGGTGGAGGAGAGGCGGTGGCCGCGGAGCGGCCCTGACAAGTAATTGCGCAGTTGACTGCCACAAAGTCAACTGCAGAAAAACCGATTTGAAATGTGAACAGGGAGGTGATGTGCTGTGAGCCTTTGTTTTGAACTACAACTCTTGCAAACTGTCACCCAGCCACCTGGCTATGATCCTGGCTACTCAGGAAGAACTGGGGAGTGGCTAGCTTGGGCTACATCTGGGAGGTCCTGCACCAGCTACATGGGCCTGGCTAGCTGGATTGTTTGCCATGGTGTAGATCTGCACTTCCAATTCATTGAGACTCACCTCCAACACTGCTAGTGTCTGACATTTATTACAAGTATCATTATCGCTAAAGGAGGCAGAGGAATAACTGAACATTAAACACTCCAAGCAAGAGAAAGAAGGACAGGAAGAGTGGGAAGCCATTGTTCTCAACTAAGCTATTAGCCTATCTAGCTGACCTAAAGTAGTAATTTAACTACTGTTCCAAGAAAAGGAAGTAAGCTAATGCCCACCAAAAGCAATAGTAATGGCGACGGCACACTCGATCATTCTCTTAAGCAACATGCCAGCTACAAAATACTAAGGGGGCCACATGTCTCTTAAGTTCATAGGCCATCTGGCTCCATCTTTAGTCTGTTATGTTAACTTGTTAGAATGTGTTTTTTTTTAATGATTTGGTTACTGCTACTGCTATAAGCCCAAGTCATGCTAATTAGTAAATTTATGTTAGTGCATTGAGAGTGCAATTATAGTTAAACTATATTTGAAGAGTTAACTGCAGAGAAACAGTTTTGGACTTACTAGTGACATGAAGTTGTAATGTTTATATTAACTTGTGTGGCTATGTGAAGCCAAGAAACCTGTATGAAGATACAGCTAATGTACCATAGTCATCATACTGGAAAAAAGGGACAACGCACCGTATTCAGTGAACTGATAATGTTTGTGAATAAATAATGGCGTCGAACACAGAAAAGAGCAAACACTTATCCCTGTCTCATCATTTCTTTCTTGTATTACAGAATACTTGTAACTGTTCACGTGTGCTACAGCCCGGTACCCGTAACATATGCATGGGGCCTCTTTGTGAACTTCAGCTCAGCATTCAACACCATGATCCAGGACATCCTTCACTCTAAACTGACCCAGCTCACTGTACCTGCCCCCACCTGTCAGTGGATCACCAGCTTTTTGAGAGACAGGAAGCAGCAGGTGAGGCTGGGGAAAACCACATCCAGCATGAAAACTATCATCACAGGCACCCCCCAGAGATGTGTGCTCTTCCAGCTGCTGTTCTCCCTCTACACAAATGACTGCGCCTCAGAGGACTCCTCTGTTAAACTTTGAAAGTTCACAGATGAGACAGTGGTCATTGATCTCATCTGAGACAGCGACAAATTGGCCTACAGACTGGAGGTTTTACAGCTGGTCCTGTTGTGCAGTCACAGCAACCTGGAGCATAACATGCTCAAAACAGTGGAGATTACAGTGGACTTTAGGAAGAGTCCCCACACCCTACCTCACCATTACCATAATCACAAGCACTGTATCAGCAGTAGAGTCCTACAAGTTCCTGGACTCCACTTTCTCCCAGGACCTGAAGTGGACGTCCAACATCAGCACCATCACCAAGAAGACACAGCAGAGGATGCACTTCCTGTGCCAGCTCAGGATGTTCAACTTGCCCCAAGAGCTGCTGATACAGTTCTACAGAGGCATCATTGAGTCAGTTCTCTGCACCTCCATCACTGTCTGGTTTGGCTCAGCAACCAAACAGGACAGGAACAGACTGCAGAAAAGAACCATCGATGCCAACCTGCCCTCTATGGAGGACCTGTACACCTCATAGGTCAACAGGAGGGCAGAGAAGATTTCTGCAGACCCCTCATATCCTGGAGACAAACTGTTTGAACCCTTCCCCTCAGCACAGCACTACAGGTCACTGTATGCCAAAACACCCAGACAGAGTTTCTTCCCCCCGGTCGTCACTCTGATCAACACTTAACCTATGACTCAGTGACTGCACAGAGTATCACCCCAGTGCAGTAAACTGTAAATATAACCACTGTATATATCAGTCTGAAAGCTCTTCTGCAGCAATGTGGATTTGTGTATTTATATTTATACATACTGTATTTAGGTTCTTTCTCTCTTTTTATTCCTGTTCTCTTTACTATTTAAGATGCTGTATGGACATTCTGATCATAGGTGCAGCTGCCATATACGGGACCTGGAAAAAAGCCTGCCATGGCAAGCGAGCAGGCGCCTTGCTGAGGCTATGCCAGAGAGGGGCCCAGACTCCACTCCTGTCTATCCACCTAGCAAATCTTCGCCCCCTGGTCAACAAGATGGATGAAATTCTTCTCGTCAACAGGACTAACTCTGATTTTGCACGCTCCGCTGCTTTGTGCTTCATGGAGACCTGGCTGAGCAACTCGATCGCAGACAGTGCGATACAAGTACTCGGCTTTCAAGTGTACAGAGCGGATCGTGTAATGGCGCTGTCCGGGAAAATGAGAGGAGATAATAAGAAAATAATATCCAAGCTATATAAACTCATATCAAATATAGACTCAACAATAACAATACCAAAACTCAAATGGGAAAATGATTTAACTCTCCCCCTCAGTTCTGACTTCTGGACAGAAATTTGCAATAACATCTTTTCTATGACCAGCAATGTAAACTTACAGCTTATACAATACAAGACCATTTATAGGACCCATATTACAGAAAGTAAAATGTTCAAAATGGGTTTTACCGACACAGACATCTGCTCACAATGCACTTTAGATGTTACGTCCACGGATCGGGCCGTCCCTGGCACCTCGACGGCAGACACTGGGGCTGCTGGCAACTCCACCCCTGCTCACGTAGGAGCACACTCCTGGCAGCAAGGCACACCTGCGATCAATTACCAAAACCGTATTTAAGCATGGCGCTGGTGTGTCCTTTTGGACTGCTTTAACAGAGGACTGTTTTCGTTTCTGGACTGCTTTAACAGAGTACTGTTTTTGTTTTTGAACTGCTTTAGCGGAGGCATGATTTGTTTCTGAACTGACTTAGCGGAAGAGTGTTTTCCCAGCACTGGTTACTGTGGATTATCTTTGTTTTTGAGTTACTGGCCCGGGCTGGCATAGCACTGGCACTAACCCCACTCTGCACACCTCAGCACCAGAATCTACACCGCCATGTTATTCTCGACCACTACCGACCTGCTCTGCCGTCTGCTGAGACCTCCCGCACTATTCATCTGCTCTGGTCTCCTGTGATCACCTCCCCAGTCAGCCCGACCTTCCTGCTCTGGACCAACAGTCTTCACTACGCAGGTTCCCTGTATGATGTTCTAGACTTCTCCCCCTCATCTGCCTGTAATCCTCCCTCTCTCCCTCTCTCCCACACAGTGCCAAACCTCTTCGCCAACCTCGGGTTGTCCTTTCAGTGGTTCAGTTGCTACATCTGCCCAGAGATCCTTCTCGCTTCTCCGTGCCTGGCCCTCGCCACCGCCTTTTGTTTTTAATACTCTGTGCAATAAATAAGTTTCTCTGACCTGTGTTTGAGTTCTGCCTATTCCTGACTCCTGTCACTCTGTTGGTGTATGGCTTGCCGTAACAGTATCATCTGGCCCAAGATGGACTCAGCAGGCTTGGGCCCAGGTCACTTCGTTAGCGAGCTTAGAGCACTTAAGGCCTGCATCGAACACCTAGAACAATGTCAGTGCATCGCACTAGAACAGACCCACGTCATGACTCAGCAGGTCTATAAGCTCGCGGAACACCTGTGTAGACCAACGTTGGAGACAAGCCCAGGCACCCCTCAGGAGAACCGCGTTCCAGACCCTGAACCTTTCTCGGGTGAATTGAACACGTGTCGTGGCTTTTTGGTCCAGTGCGCTATGGTTTTAGAGCAACGCTCGTTTACAACCGATATCGCCAAACGTGCCTACATTTTCAACCTCCTACAAGGTAATGCTTTGGCCTGGGCGAAGGCCCGGGTGGCTCGGTCCGGGTCCCTTAGTTCCGACCAGTTCCAAGAAGAGCTGTGCATGGTTTTTGACCATCCCGACCACGTGGGTAATGCGGACAAGAGGCTGCTCGCCCTTCACCAGGGGTCCCAGAGTGTGGCCGAATACGCAGTTGACTTCTGCATTCTGGCAGCTGACGTGGCTTGGGGCGAGGCCGCTCTGGGCAGCGTTTTTGCGGGGGGATTGAACGAGGGGATCAAGGACACTCTGGCCTACCACAATGTACCCACGCGTTTTGACGCACTGGTGGAGTTGGCCATTCGTGCCGACAATCGTCTGAGAGAACGCCGCTGTGAACGGG
>NW_018128119.1:87601-91890 GCF_001952655.1 Monopterus albus
GACCCCAGAGCCGGGAGCCAGCAGGCAGCTGCCGCCCGCTGAAAAACAGTCTATGCAACTTGGTCATGCCCCCCTCTCCGCGCAAGAGAGGGCCAGACGCCTGGCAGCGGGCCTCTGCCTGTATTGTGGACAGTCGGGGCACCATATTGCCCAATGCATGGTCTGGCCAAAAGACCGCAGTCACCAGTAAGCCCGGGGCGACTGGTGGCCAGTTATCAAGCCCCCAACAGACCTCTCACCTGCCTTCGCCTGCCAACAACGCTCGTATTCGGCATGGACACCTTCACCATCACAGCATTAGTGGACTTGGGGGCGGAGGACAACCTCATCGACCAGGAGCTTGTTGAGCAGCTGGAGCTTTCGTTCGAGCTGCTGAACACACCGGTTATTGCGAACTCCCTAGACGGCCGCTTCATGGCCAAAGTAACCCATTGCACTCTACCGGTGCCGGTCACTATTTCAGGCAATCACCACGAACTTATCCAGTTCCATGTTATCAGTACCCCGCAGTCTCTGCTGGTGTTAGGCTACACATGGCTCGCACTACACAACCCACATATCGACTGGACCACTGGAACCATGCTGTTGTGGAGCCCACACTGTGCTGCTTGTTGCCTCCGATTCGTTGTTCCTCCCGCCCTCTCCACCACTTCAGACTCCACTCCTGAACCAGCAGATCTTTCTGGGGTACCCTCGGTCTACCATGACTTTGGGGAGGTTTTTCAAAAAGACTTGGCGCTGTCCCTACCTCCTCACCGGCCGTATGACTGCTCCATCGACCTCCTCCCTGGGGCTCCCCTACCCTCCAGCAGGCTGTACAACCTGTCCGGACCGGAGAGGGACTCCATGGAGCAGTACATCAAGCAGTCGCTACAGGTGGGTCTTATTCAACCATCTTTGTCCCCGCTCGGGGCGGGGTTCTTTTTTGTGGGAAAGAAGGACGGGTCATTCAGGCCGTGCATTGATTACCGCGGTCTGAATGACATCACTGTTAAGAACAAGTACCCGCTCCCCTTACTGAACTCTGCTTTTGACTCGCTCTCTGACGCTGCTGTTTTCACCAAATTGGACTTGCGTAACGCTTACCATCTCGTGCGCATCCGTGAGGGGGGACGAGTGGAAAACGGTCTTCAAAACCCCGCTTGGCCACTTCGAGTACCTTGTTATGCCGTTCGGCCTCACCAGCGCACCGGCGGTCTTCCAAAACCTCGTAAATGACGTACTATAGGATTTCCTGAATAGATTCGTGTTTGTTTACCTTGACGATATTCTGATCTACTCCCCCTCCATCACGGCTCATCAGCAGCACGTCCGCCTTGTTCTGCAGCGACTGCTAGACAACAGGTTGTATGTCAAGGCAGAGAAGTGCGAGTTCCATGCACGCACGGTGAGCTTCCTGGGGTTTGTGATTGAGCAGGGGAGGATGAGGGCAGACCCAGGGAAAATACGAGCAGTCACTGAATGGCCAGTACCCAAAACACAAAAAGACTTGCAACGGTTCCTGGGCTTTGCCAATTTCTACCACAGATTCATCAGAAACTATAGCTCCCTTGCAGCCCCCTTACCAGACTGACATCCACCAAGCTTCAATTCCACTGGACTGACGAGGCCAAGCGTGCCTTCCAGTCTTTGAAGGACAAGTTCACTTCAGCCCCTGTTCTCATCCAACCAGACCCCACTCGTCAGTTTATTTTGAAGTTGGATGTGTTGTACCCGGTACTTTTTACCATACTGACTCTGAGAGACGAGGCAGTCCAAGTAACTACAAAACAGTGCTGATTTATTCCATGAACACAGGTAAAATTAACATTACACGCTCAGGCATCTTGCACCCCCAAACTGCACGCAGGCAGCTGGAAGATGAAAAACCCTGAACCCACCAGGCCTATACATTTATCTCTTCGGTTGGGCTAGCCCCATACTACCCAGAAACGTCAACCGAGACGTCTCTGTTACCAGCTTTGCAGCTGGTCATAGCAGTAGTCAAAACATGAAGTAAATCAATGTGTGTGTGTGTGTGTCTGTTGATTAAGTGGTGTGTAGCTAAAAACATTCTCACGACCTCTAGTACATGTCGTGACTTAAACATAAGAACATATTATGGCTAAGGCTACAGTTATACACGTCGTAATAATAATATTAAACACCCTGTCTGCTGACAGTCATCAACTCTTCTCTCTAGTTATCCTTGACCAGATGTACCCTGTAGAAACTCATAAGCATGCCTAAGCATTTAACAGTCTAACTAGACATCCTATCTCCACTAAACATTTCTAATACATAAAGTATCTATCCAATATCTATCTGACTAAAAATACCTAACAGATGCTTTCGACACCGGGGTGGGGGCAGTGTTGAGCCAGAGAGCGGAAGAGGACAACAAGGTCCATCCCTGTGCCTACTTTTCTCGGCGCCTTAGCCCAGCCGAGACGCTATGACGTAGGCAACCGGGAACTGCTGGCCGTTAAACTGGCCCTAGAAGAGTGGAGACACTGGCTGGAGGGAGCTGAAACCCCTTTTACTGTTTGGACTGACCATAAGAATCTGTCATACCTGCAAACCGCCAAAAGACTAAACGCTCTGCAGGCCAGGTGGGCGCTCTTCTTTGGTCGTTTTAGTTTCACACTCACCTATCGTCCCGGTTCCAAAAATAAGAAACCCGACGCCTTGTCACGACAGCACAGTCCTACACAGGATGACCAGAAGGAAGAGACTATACTGCCTCTCTCCTGTATCGTTGCGGTGGTTACCCGGGACATAGTGCAAAAAGTCATAGACGCCCAGTCACACCATCCAGACCCAGGGGGTGGGCCGCCTGGGCGGACCTTCGTCCCGGACTCGGTAAAGATGGGGGAGCTGGAGTGGGCCCACACCTCGAGTTTTGCCTGTCACCCTGAGACCACACGCACGCTGTCCATACTTAGACATTGTTTTTGGTGGCCCACCATGGACCAAGACATCCGCCAATTTGTTAAGGCCTGTTTTATTTGTGCCCACTCAAAGAGCTTCCATCAACCGCCTGCTGGTCTGTTGCGCCCCCTTCCCATACCCGGTCGCCCCTGGTTCCATATTGCCATCGATTTTGTTATGGGTCTTCCCCCTTCACAGGGCCATACGGCCATTCTGTCCATCATAGATCGATTCTCCAAGGCGGCCCACTTTGTTGCACTCCCTAAGCTACCCAGCGCCAGGGAAACCGCGGACCTCTTGGTTGCGCATGTCTTACGCATGCATGGCATACCGCAAGACATCGTCTCGGACAGGGGGCCACAATTCACTTCTCAAGTGTGGAAGGCCTTTTGTATGGCCCTAGGGGCTACTGTCAGTCTGTCCTCCGGTTTTCACCCCCAGACCAATGAACAGGTTGAGCGCCTTAATCAGGAACTTGAAGAAGCGCTCCGCTGTGTCACCTCCGCGGAACCCACAGCCTGGTCCACACATTTGGCATGGATCGAGTACGCGCACAACACCCTGGTGAGTTCGGCTTCCGGCCTGTCACCCTTCGAGGCGTCACTGGGGTATCAACCCCCACTCCTGCCCTCGGAGCAGTCTGACATCGCTGTCCCCTCGCTACAGGCGCACCTGCGTCATTGTTGGTGCATCTGGCGATGCACGCACACTGCTCTGGGGTGCACAGCCGACCTTAACCGACGGCTGGCTGACAGCCACCGCTGACCAGCCCCCTTCCTACTCCCCGGATCAGAAAGTATGGCTGTCTGCGGCGCATGTTCCCCTGAAGGGGGTTTCCCGGAAGCTGGCACCCAAGTATCTCGGTCCATTTGAAGTTGACACCGTCCTGCACCCCACGGCAGTGCGCCTGCACCTGCCCTGCTCCATGCTCATTCACCCCACTTTTCATGTCTCTAAGCTCAAGCCGGTATGTGTCAGCCCTCTCTCTCCCTTAGTTGCTCCTCCACCTCCGCCTGTCGAGGTGGACGGCGCTCCTGCCTACTCTATCCGCCGGCTACTGGACGTTCGCCGCCAGGGTTTCCAGTACCTTGTTGACTGGGACGGTTACGGCCCGGGGGAACGGTCCTGGGTGCCCCGCTCGTTCATCCTGGACCCATCCCTCATTCGTGAATTCCATGCCTCGCACCCTGGCCAGCCCAGTGGGTCGCCCGGTGGCTCCCGTGGGGGGGGGATCCACGGATCAGGCCATCCCCGTCGCCGACCTCAGGTTGTCCTGCCTGAAACACATCACTGGCTATAGGAAACCATCCCCCCTGTTGTGGAGGACCGTCAACTTGCAGACGACCTGAATGTGTTCTACTGCAGGTTTGACAAACAAA
>NW_018128119.1:92928-93276 GCF_001952655.1 Monopterus albus
GTGCTGATCAGCTGGCTCCCATTTTCATATTTATCTTCAGCAGGTCACTGGAGCTGTGTGAAGTCCCCTTCTGCTTCAAACGCTCCACCATCATCTCAGTCCTCAAGAAAACTTCCATCAGTGGACTGAACAACTACAGACCTGTCGCCCTGAAATCAGTAGTTATGAAGTCCTTTGAAAGATTGGTGATGGCCCACCTGAAGGACACCCTAGACCCCCTGCAGTTCGCCTACTGGGCAAATAGGTCAGTGGGCCAGGCAATTAACATGGCACTGCATTACATCCTGCAACACCTTGACTCTCCAGGAACCTATGCACAGGCCCTCTTTGTGGACTTCAGCTCGGCAT